>NW_027151553.1:0-3273 GCF_019968955.1 Porospora cf. gigantea A | reverse complement strand
GACGGAACATGGTCGTAAGGGAGAACATTCCCAAGGAGAAGCGGGTTGCTGGTGCCAGGACGCCTGGTGCTCCCGGTGCTCGTGGCAACAAGAACCCTGATCTCACGGTCTTCGTTGGCGGCTTGCCGTTCGAGACGGACTCAGATACACTTAAGGGTGTGTTCGACGAGTGCGGAAAGATCAATAACGTCCGTATGATCAGCAACGGGTCGTGTGGCTTCATCGACTTCGACAACGCTGAAGGCGTTACGGAGGCGATCAAGTGGAACCAGACACAGTACGCTGGACGCTCCTTGAGAGTGAACAAGGCCAGCGATAAGCCTCCTCGACGATCTTAATCTGGCCGCTCCTCGAGAGTGAACTAGGCCAGCGATAAGGCTTATCGGCGTTGCTTGTCGTGTAGTTTTGTGGTAATTGCTGTGACACAACTTCCGCGTGACAGAAACATGGAGAATGCGACCTCGCATCTAGATCGCGCTCGAAAGCAAAATGTTGACCTGGACGCGCTCACCAGGCAGGTGGATGTAGCTCTCGCTGCCAGTAACGTCACCAGGGAGCAACATGCGGACTTTCGAGTGGCTTGGGACGAGAATATGAGGCTTCTTCGCCACTTGTCCCAGGCAATGGAGAGCAGTGACGAAGTGAGGCAGGGAGCGTACGAAGCCTTCGCTAGGACCAGCTGCCTTCCCTCCTCTTTGGAGAACATACTCTTGAAAATGCGCGCTGCAGGGGCGTCGGTGGTCGAGCAGACCTCTGCCTCCGAGGCCGCGGCAAGGGAGAAGCGCGCAGTCCTCTCTAGACTTGACGAGCAAATCAAAGACATGTGCGATGCTGAAGATGGTCTCTCGGCAGCGATCCCGCTCGAAAAGGAGCAGTTGGCGGCGCTGGAGGCATCACTCGTCGTAGCGGACTTCGAGTTTCAGGCACAAGAGGTAGCAGAGATGCAGAAACGGAAGGCACGAGCGACAGAGTGGGCAAGCGAGCTCGGGGTCGACGTGCAGGGCGCCATAGGCGCAGCGGAGGCCCTACATCGAGAATTGGCGGCAGCCAGAGAAGCCAATGCGCGAAGATGGGCGAAGCTGTCGCACATGGAAACTCAAATGGAAGCGGAGCCGGCAATTGTGTCTGAAATTAGCGCTCTGCAGGCTGACCAGGCACACGTGCGTGATGAGCTACAGAACTTGCGCAGCCGAAGCGATGAGTACCGTTCACAGGTCGAGCGCTTGCAACCAGAACTGAAGACGATTGAAGACCAACTGCGTGCGTTTCCACAGACCAAGAAGGCCGTCGACGCTGAATGCGCAACGCTGCAGAAGGCAGAGGGAGAGGCACTGAAGGCTGAGGAGACGCTGCGAGAAGAAACAGCCACATTCAACTCGGAGACGCTGCAGCTAGAGGCTCAGTTGGCGTCCATACGTAAGGAGTTGACTGGTCTGAACGCCACCAATGAGAAGAAGGAGCTTCAGCGGCTAAGAGGGGCACTCGACACGGCAACCCAGCGGCGGGATTCGTTGAGGGCGGACATCCTCGCCCATGAGCAAGCTAAGGACCGGACAGCGACAACGATGCAGGTCCGGCTGCAGGAGGCGACACAGCGCAGGCATGAGACCGAGGACCACCGGCAGCAGGCCTACGCAAGTGAGAGCCGTTCTACTTAACAAGCAGGCTTCCAACGGGAGCAAGATAGCTGCGATGCAAAAACGATGATCCTGGAAGAGAAGAAGAGAGAACTGCAGTCGATGATGCTGGTGGTGGATCGTTCGCAAGCAGATGTGGCCGCATTAACCGGGCAGCTTGAAGAGTACGTTCGCATAGAGACGGAGAAAACGGAAGTGGATGCAAAGCTTATGAGCAACCAGTCCCATGAGGTGCAGCAGCTCATAGAGGATGAGAAAGCCATTCACAACGAGAACATTAAACGAATGAATCAAGACTTCGAGAAAGAGAAAGCAACGAGGGCATCTAAGCCTCGACGACCGAAGAGGCGATTTGGTGGGATTCGAGGGACCCCTGAGGTGGGTGTCCGAGACCGTATAAAGAACGCCCTCAGTCGAGTTATGACGCCACACAAGACTCCAACAACTCCCAAAACTCCGAGTAGCGACAGGGCGGCGCGAGTTCGCATTCTGAATAATAGTGGTCGAAGTCTCTTGGAACCCTCCAAACTCAAGCGTCGGTCGATGCGACACCCATCCAAAAGCCAGGGAGCCGACCTCTTTGACGAGGGCCTGGACTCGCTCGCGTGATGTTGATCTCTGCCGCCTGAAAATGTTTCCACTACCTCCCCGCAAACCAAACTTATGAACTAATTTCCATTTTTTCCACAATGCCCGTTCAGGAGTCTTCCTCAAGTAGCTCGTCCTCGGTCGTTCCCCAGACTAAGAAGTCCAAGAAGGTCATTAAGAAGGTGCCTGCTAAGAAGGTCATCAAGAAAGACTCCTCCTCATCATCTTCCACCAGCGCCAAGCCTGCTAAGAAGGCTCCCGTCAAGAAAACTCCAACCAAGAAGTCTAAGAAGGCAAGCTCCTCTGACTCGTCATCGTCGGAGAAGAAACCTGTGAAAAAGGTCCCTGCCAAGGTCACTAAGAAGGAAAGCTCATCCTCTGAGTCCTCTTCCGAGAAGCCCGTTGCCAAGAAGGCCCCTGTGAAGAAGGTCCCTGCTAAGAAGGCTGCTAAGAAGGACAGCTCTTCTGATTCGTCGTCTGAGAAGAAGCCTGTCAAGAAGGTCCCTGCTAAGAAGGTCCCTGCTAAGAAGGACAGCTCTTCCTCTGAGTCCTCTTCCGAGAAGCCTGCTGCTAAGAAAACTCCTGTGAAGAAGGTCCCTGCTAAGAAGGACAGCTCATCCTCTGACTCGTCGTCTGAGAAGAAGCCTGTCAAGAAGGTCCCTGCTAAGAAGGCTGCTAAGAAGGACAGCTCCTCTGATTCATCGTCTGAGAAGAAGCCTGTCAAGAAGGTCCCTGCTAAGAAGGTCCATGCTAAGAAGGACAGCTCTTCCTCTGAGTCCTCTTCCGAGAAGCCTGCTGCTAAGAAAACTCCTGTGAAGAAGGTCCCTGCTAAGAAGGACAGCTCATCCTCTGACTCGTCGTCTGAGAAGAAGCCTGTCAAGAAGGTCCCTGCTAAAAAGGCTGCTAAGAAGGACAGCTCTTCCTCGTCTGAGTCCGAGAAGCCTAAGAAGACTTCGGTAAAGAAGGTGAAGGCCGATTCTTCCGACTCCGAGTCCTCTGATGAGTCTCCCAAGAAGCGCCCCGTTGATGACAGCGACAGCGAGGAGGC
>NW_027151552.1:0-24892 GCF_019968955.1 Porospora cf. gigantea A | reverse complement strand
TCAGCAAGCGCCACTTAGATGTTGGAGATAAACCTCTGGATAAACCTCTGGATAACGTGTACACATGGTGTTCTATCCAACCATCTATATGTCTCACGCCCCGCACAGAATTAATTAGCATTTCTCGCTAACTCCAGTGAGTGTGTGTGGCTGTTCTGACGCAGTGTCCGCTGTCTCGCTTACTCCCCCTGTTACTGTATCATCACGAATCGCTAAGAGGGCAACTCTACTATCTATGGGTCTGGCGCACGCGCTAGGGCTGAAGACGAAACTTATAGGCAAGGTGAGGACCGGCAAACAATGCACACAGGTTGCTTTCAACCCACCGCCACAGCCAGGTTACTGCGTGCAGGGCGGAATGTTCCTGCTGCACTATAAGAAGGATAAATTGGTGCGGCCAAGTGAAGTCGTTCCCAAAAAGAGGCTGAGACTGAAAGTTAACTACAGCACAATTAATTCGTCTTACTCTCCGCCGGCAACAAAGGGTTTCTTAGATGCCCTATCGACGTACTATGTGAAGCACGACGTCCGTCAGGGCACTGTTCCCGTGATTACGATGGTCCCACCTGATGCCACAGACGAGACGCCTGTCCTGTTAATGTCACACGGGAACAGTACTGACATTGGGTACAGCTTCCCCCAGCTGTACAACCTCACCATGAAGCTTAACGTCATTGTCGTAGGCTACGATTATCCGGGCTACGGCGCCTATCCAGGCTCCCCTACCGAGTCGAACATCAAGCAGACCATCAGAACGGTCTACCAATGGTTGAATGCGTCCCTTGGATGTTCTGCCTCGCGGATTATGCTATACGGTCAGAGTATGGGATCGTATCCCACTTGCGACATCGCCGCTGATTATGAATCCTTTCCTGTCAGTGGAGTCATCCTTCACTCGCCGTTGGCATCGGCCCTCCGGGTTCTGGTGCCCAGCGCCCCAGAAAGTTCTAGTCGTCTGGAGCGCAAGTTAGACTGTTTCCGCAACTTTCGACGGGCCAAGCAGATCCCTTGGCCAATTCTCATCATGCACGGTGCAAACGATGCGTTTGTGAAACCAGAAAACTCTATGATGCTCCACGATATGGCGTGTCACCTGGAGACACAAGCACTCGAGTACTCCATTCGTGTGCACGCCCACGCGCTCAAAGAGCGTATGGAAGATGACTGGCTGGGGCCTGTCTCGCAGTCGTTGCGTCCAGACGATTTCCTTAGACGGCATGGCGACTCTGAAAGGGACCTCGTTACCAAAATCCCCACCCATCAGAGCTCGCAGCACTTCGACAGTCTAGTAAGCACCGCTTGCTCCGAATTCGGCGTGGACCCTGAGGACCTCCGCGACAGCATCGAAAACCGAGTGGAATTGTGGATGGTTGAAGGAGCTGGCCACTCGGACGTCGAGATGCGCGCAGGAGCCGAATACTTTCGACGGGTGTCGGACTTTATTATGAGGAGATCCGCTCCCCAGTGCGCCAGCGGCAGCCGTCGGAACTCCAGCTGACTGGACCTTTTTCCTGTTTCTTGCTTACTAACCCTCTTGTACTTGTTTCAACGTTTCTGATCAAGGAAGGGCGCTTGTCTCTAGTTCCAGCAGTCTCATATTGTTGTATGTGTATTTGTAAGGGCCCTCCGCCTCTATCTTCAAGCATTCCACCACTTTGATACCAAGATCGTTCAGAATTGTGGCTGCGTCTACGTCCAATTGGAAGGGCGACCCGTTGATATGCAGACTCAGCAACCCGAGCAGCGTCTGGCTGCCGAATACTGCACAACGCAGCAGTCCAGCGGTCACTTTACTGTAGGCTGCGAATTCCCTCACAGGCTCAGGCTTCACCACGTCGCAGAAGATGGGCGTCGATGGCGGGAGTGCTCGCTGCAGTGCGGCAAGCAGTTCTGCGAGCTGCTTCGGTAGGAGGTAGGGTCCTACACCCTCCATGACCACAATGACCTGGCCATAATTCACATGATCCGCGAGTGCAGATTCGATGTCCTTAGCGGCATAGTTGACAGAGACGTAGGTAGTGTTCGATAGGTCCATCCGCTGTCGGAGAAGCCTCAGTCTCTTTCTGTCCAAGATACTGGGGTGGTCCACTTCCACCACTCTCAATGGTAGATGCAACCCGAACGTGTCGTATCCAGCGCCGATGATGATCAGTTGGGAGGCCTTCGGGTGACGTCGAAGGAATCGCGCCCGCGCGACAACCCTTTGACTGATAGGCGTCTCTCGCTTGAATGCCAGTAAGCGCAGGAGACTGGAGTTGAAAGGCACTCCGCAGGCAGCCGCCAAGCTTCGAGCGTAGGGCCAATCCGACTCCCTTGTTGCAATAGTCATCTTTTCCAGCGCTGACGTCCGAGCGCCGAAGTCGGAATGTTTACAAACTGGGTTACAAGCGAAAACTGCCAGTCTAAGTAGAAGCCATACGCGAGACAGGAGGGAAGTGATCATTTGCTTCGAATGTTGGCCGAAATTGGGGAGCAAACAACCAATTAAATGAGGTGAGGCCTCTATAGTTCTCTCACAGCGACTTCGTATTACTGCGGGATGACCAGCTCGTTTTGGAACTGGGCATCAGTGAGAGCCGAGCCGCCCTGCAGGCAGCGCATATCGTGGGTTTCGGGATGACTGGATATAGACCATTCCGATTCACGTGCTGCTGCTAGTCATGATTGTGCTATGGACCGGTGTCCTAGTGATGTGGTATATCAGCCAGAGCGGCATCTCTCGAGCATACTTGCACCGCGATCGCGAGAAGACGGTGTCACGCGAAGATTACCAAAAGTAACAACAGCACTAGACCAATGGACAGCCACATTATAGTGGATAGCTGCTTGCGATCTGAAATGTCCACCCTGCTCTATGCTCACTGTTGGTCTTGAATACCTTGGACATTCTATCCATAACCGCGCCCATTCGCGCTCCTTGCAAGTCAACTTCCTCGTCCAAGCTTATAAGCATTCTTTGTTGCAGTTCGAGCTCCTCGTTAATGCTGTTAGCCGCCTTGTTTAGACGTTGAGCACTGATTGACAGCTGCTGCAGCTGCTCGTCTCGTTGGCCGGTTAGTTGTGCAGCCACAGTCCCACCAGGCAGGTTGCGGTCCAACCGTTCAGTTTCTCCCTGAATCATGTGCTGCTGACTTTCCAGAACCTGGAGTCGGGATCGCTGACTGGTGGATAATTCAGCACTGGCAGATAGAGTCTGTGTTGCCTGTCGTCAGAGCTCACTGCCAGTTGCTGATTTGCCAATTGCAGTCGTTTTCGCAGTTCCGTTGGCGAGGCGCCGGCTTGGGCCTCGAACAGCATCCGAGAGCAGTCAGCAAGCCGTTTCTCAATCTGACTAATCAGACGCCTGGAGGTAGCCCACTTAAGCGTTGCGTCTTCTAGCGACAGCATTGGTCAGAAAAGAGCAAAAATGTCCTCTTCCGGCTGTATTCATCAGCAGAAATTGGCCCAGATAGAGTCAGAGCTTGGGCGGCTCAAAGAGCTGGGAGCCGCTCAGACCGGAATCGAGCACGTGCTTAAGCTCATCCACCAACCCAACATCACAGCTGAAGTCTGCGAAGGTGCCTTCTGCGACCGACTGCTTGCAACCCGAGACTCATACTGGGTTCAAAGACTGTCGTCTGAGCTCATGCTACAGCGAGAACAGTACGACGTGAGATAAGGCGTGACTTCAAATCAGCGACTGCTCCCCAAGGAATGCGAGTCCACCAACACAAAGCTAGACGAAGTGACACGATTGCTGCGTACGTGTGTATCGGACCTTTCGGACGAGCGATTGGAGAACGAGCGCCTGAGGAATGAGCTGCTCGCGGGTCGGCAGATGGTGTCACGAATGGCCACAATGGTCTCCGATTCCAAAGGTCCCAGTACATAAAACATGTGATCACCTTCGTTTTGCTCCCCGTTGGCTGACTCGGTTCACCTTTGACGAGAAGCGAAGAGTGTTGAGAGTCTCCTGCTCATGCGCTGCGAGACCGGAGACGTTGACGAAAAGCGCGGTCTTCGCGTCTCCGCCTGTGTGCCTGTGAACCCACCCCTTACACAGAGACTCCTTGAGAAGCATCGTCAATTTAGAGTTCCGGTACGGAATGTGTTCGCCTGCTTTCCTGTCGGCCAGGCCGTAGATGACGTCTCCCAGCGCAGACAGAGACTTGTTGATGTTTTGTGTTTCGCGCAGTCTGGTCCCAGTCGCGCCTTTCACCCGTTCACTGCCAGCAAGGTCCACTAACGACAAGGTGCTGCACAGAGAGTGTTCTGGCGAACCGCCTCGTATGTGGAGCTGTAAAAGTGCGTGGGACCTAGAAGAGTGCTCATTCGCTGCTGTTGAAGCCGTCGTCCTTTCTCTCAGCATGGCCTGGATACGCATCCCGCACTGCGCTCACCAGCACGACATCCTGGACGTCCCGGGTTGTCTTCACAGGCCTGACTTCACAGCCGGTTACCACGGGGTTGCCGTCTCCGTTCATCTTGATGTCCAGACTGCTACTCTCCGATAGCAAGTCGTTTAGCGCATCATTGTATACCTCGAAGCAGGTGCAGGTCAGCTCATACCGGTAGCCTCTGGCTTCCATCCTCGTCACTGTCCGAAAGACCAAGTCGATGGTTCTGGGAATGATTCCTGGACAGTCCGTCGGCCCGAGCATGGTGTGGGTTTTGCCACTGGAAGTTTGACCGTAGGCGAATACGCAAACGTGGAACCCGTCCATGGCCGACATCACGAGTCTGTATGCTGCTTTCATTGCTAACTCACTGCGAGATCTCTTCAAAAACCTGTACCTGGGATGAGGAGGAGTCAAATACTCGGTCAAACTCGAAATCGAAACCTGCTACGCTGGGACCGCTCACCGACGCTTTCTGAACGTCCAACCTTACGCCGCTATCCGAGGTTTGCAACCCCGCGACGGTCTGACCCTTTTCCTTGGGGAGAGCTGGCCGAACACGGCAGTAGACCCGAATGTTGCCCTTCAAGCGCTGCCTTACGTTGAAGAGAAGCTTGCGTCTTTTTTCCGTTTGGGAACGAAAGCGGGCGATGTCGGCCGTGTTGGCCTCGAACTCCCTCAAGGCCATTTGGAACTGTATGGCCAGCATGAGTCGGGCCATCGAGGCCCAGTGACGAGTCTGTCTGGAGCCCCCCCGCCCCCCACATTTTTTTCCTCGTGTAGAGTGTCGTGCTCGGATTCCATTGTGGCAGTTGATTTTTCCAGCTGGATTTTCCGTCGGCAGGAAACGTCAAGCATCGTGACGTATGTACGCAAGTGAGCTATCACTCTGTCGTGCGCAGTGCTTAAAACCTGCAAGGTCTTCAAGGCTGCTCCTCGCATGCCTTCAGAGCTTAGAAGGGCTCGGTCAACTGTTCGCCTCGACTCTGCCAGCTTCGTTGTCTGCTCCACCCAGTTAGCGGTCAGAACGGCGTTCCCCTTCCGAAGCTCGACAGTGCGCGCCTCGGTTTCTTTGACACGCGCCTTCAACTCGGCCATCTCCGTCTGGAGGGCCGCCAGGTCGTCCTTGGCCTCGGGGGTAGCTGGGCGGCGCCGAAGAGCACTGGCAGTACGGCTATTAGTGCTGGCAGTGCGGTTATTGGCGCTGGCGGTGCGGTTATTCGGGCGCGTTGTGCTCCTAGACGCAACGTTCAACTTTCGAGGAGGTGCGTTTTCGTTCGCGGAGCCCGTCGGGCGTCGGAGGGCGGAAGGAGGTCGCGTGACATGTTTCATATTCTGAGCAATTCCTCATTCACTGTTACTAAATCCACGCAATACTTCACAATTCTGAATTGATGCAGGAAGTTGAGAAGACCGGCAACGACAGCTGTTCTGTCCGCTGGTGGCGAGTGGGGAGTAAGTCTAAGGATACGCGACTTCCCTTGTCTCAGGGCTCTGCCCTATCGTTGACGCTCACAGAAGCCACACTATCAATTAGTGACTCTCGTTCCTTCGAGCTCTCCATGGACATAACGTTCTACTTCGTCGCAGCGTCCTGCCAACACGACACATTCGTTTTCCGAGGGTGCTTTGTGCGGAGGGGTCTGCGGATTGACACCAGTTCCATATTACAACGAGGCGTGACCATCCCCAAAGGCTGCGTTCATGTAAAATTCGACTTGGAGCTGACGTTGTTTGAGCACCCCACGAGTCACAGCGGATCCCTCGAAAGACGGCGTGTTAGGCGCAGCATATCCAGCAACACTGCTCATCTTTTTGGGGCCATGCACCTCCCTGTGGCCTCTACCGAGCGACAGCACCGCTGCACCCTTATGCACAAAACCCAGTACGTAACCTGTGATCTAAACTTTGAGGTCGGTTTTCCCAAAGCGACACAGATACCGACCCCACGCATACCCAGCCTCGGCGCTGTGTGCAAGCAGCTTAGTGGTCGCGCGAAGCGTCATTCTTCCTTCAAGTACAAGCACCAGTACTCCAATGAAGATACCACGACTACTGCGGGAGTCAGTTCTCACGAAAGGTTTGCTCAGAGCTCTATTGAGCGATCCATGGACCGGTCGTGGCGGGGAGCGGATCACAGCTCCGTCGACGGCCCTGCTGCGATCTTGTCGCAGGTGGTCTCGGTTAATAGTGACGGCTGGGATGAGTCAGAGTCGTCTTCCAGTTACGTGGCGCACTATGCAAAGGTTGACCGTTTCAAGCCTTCGGGTTTCGAAAGTGGAAACCTGCGGAACGAACCCTTGGAGACGAAGCGTAGTGGGCCAAGCTTCGATGACCTCACTAAAAAGCTCACCACCAAAAAGATACGACATGGTCATGGGTTGGAGAGAATGAAGCGGACGGACACTCGGTGGTGGGGGACCGCCAAGACGAAACAAATCACAAAGAAGATGACGGTGCATGAACCCTCGGAGCAACCTCAACGCTTTGACGAAAGGCGAATGGGGAAGTTTGCTGCCATGACCAGCGACATTTGATGATGGTTTTTTTTCAGTTCTGTTGGGTCGAAACAGGGTCAAAATTATGATCACAATTTTTATTAAACTTCAACGTCGAATGCCGATCCCAGAATACCATAACATGCGGTTGACTGAGAACCGACGATCAGGAAAGATATCACCCCCTAACCATCCATTCCAACGCATCATTCTTGCATCTGCAGATCATCTCCTGACCCTCCAGATCCCCAGCAAGGAGCATTCTGGCAAGGTCAGTGACGAGGTGCTTCTCGATGTACCTCTTGATCGGTCGAGCCCCAAACGCTGGCTGGTAAGCTGCTTTCACAATATGCTCAAGGGCAGCATTGGAAATCCGAAGCTTAATTCGACGCTCAGCCATTCGGTCGTTGAGCTGCTGCATGTGTAAGAGGGCGACTTTCTTGAGGTCGTCGAGGCCCAGAGAGTCGAATACGACAATGTCGTCCAATCTGTTGACGAATTCCGGGCGAAAGAAGGACTTAACCTCAGCAGTAACATACGCCTCCCGCTCCGCAACGCTTAACCCCTCCTCAAGACGGCCAGCACCCAGATTGCTTGTGAAGCAGATCAAACAGTTGGTGAAGTCCACCATGCGGCCCTTAGAGTCGGTCAAGCACCCCTCATCCAGGACCTGTAGGAACAGGTTCCACAGTGACTTGTGTGCCTTTTCTACTTCGTCCAGAAGAACCAGACTGTAGGGAGTCCGCTTCACAGCGTCTGTTAGCTGTCCACCGTCGTCATGCCCGACGTACCCTGGGGGAGACCCGACGAGTCGGCTCACAGAGTGGCTTTCCATATATTCAGACATGTCAAGGCGAATCAGTTTGGTCACCGAACCGAAGAGCTCGGTAGCGATGCTCTTACAGAGCTCGGTTTTACCAACACCTGTGGGACCTAGCAGTAGAAACGAGCCGATGGGCTTGTTGGGTCTTGCGATACCAGCCCGATTTCTGGTGACAGCTTCGGCAATGGCGGCGATGGCTCGAGTTTGGCCTACGATGCGGCTTCCAAGCCGATTAGGTAGATTCAGCAAGCGGGATTTCTCGGTTTGAGATAGTCTTGCAACAGGAATGCCCGTGGACGAGGATACCACCTGAGCGACATCAGCTGTAGTCACGACAGCTGAAGACAGGGCACCACCTCCAAGAGCGTCTTGTTTTTCAAGCAGCTCCGACAATCGCTGCTCAATGCTCGGTAGCGCGTCTAAGGTAAGCTCCTCGGAGAGGCGCTGGTTCCGAGCTATCCGGGCCTGGCGGATTCGGGTCTTGGTGTCCTCTTGTCGTTGCATAAGTTGCCGTATCTCCTCCTGCATCATTTTCTCCGAGTGCCATCGGGCTTCAAGGGCGGCTACCTGCCTGTTGAGGTCATCCAATTCTGACGTGAGATCGGCAGCATTCTTGGTCTTCAACCGGGAACGCTTATCATGTAGCCGCTGCAATGCCTCGGGCATGGACTCCAGACCTATCTTTACGACTGAACAGGCCTCGTCCAGCAAATCCACGGCCTTGTCAGGCAGGAAGCGGGAGGTCACGAAGCGGGCCGATAGCACTGCAGCATCGATCAGGGCGGCGTCTTGAATGGTAACGCCGTGAAAGGTAGCGTACTTGTCCTTCAAGCCCCTTAAGATTTCAATGGTGGTCTCCACAGATGGCTCCGCGATGGTGACTGTTTGGAAACGCCTTTCCAGAGCAGCGTCAGATTGGATGTACTTGCTACACTCTTCAGCTGTTGTGGCCCCAATGCATTTGATTTCCCCCCTGGCGAGCATGGGCTTCAGCAGATTGGCCGCGTCCATAGCGCCGCTCATCTGGCCGGCGCCCGCCAAAAGGTGGACCTCGTCGATGAACAGGATTTCACCCTGACACAAGTCCAGCACTTTCTTCAGTCGCTCTTCGAAATCACCTCTGTACTTGGCCCCGCCGACTAGCGCTCCAAGATCAAGCGCAAGCAACCGCGAGCCGAAACACGCAGGTGCTTTGCCGCTGGCGATGAGCTGTGCGAGTCCCTCAACGATCGCGGTCTTTCCCACCCCAGGATCACCGACCAGCAACGGGTTGTTCTTCCGTCTCCGGCACAGAATCCGGATCATGGACTGGAGCTCCGCGTCGCGACCAAGCACTGGGTCAAGCCGATCACTGCGCGCCTCCTCCGTCAGATCCTGACAGTACCGGCTCAAGTAGTCGTCGTCGCCAGTGTTCACGTCGCCAATGGCGACACCGGACAACCCTGCAGCTGCTAGGAGAGGAGAGATAACTGGATCTTTCAACAGTTGCGAGCAGAGCTCCTCGCATCCCATTTTCCCATCACGGGCCGCGTCAGCCAACAGAGCCTTCAACGTCGATGAAAGCGCAGCTGGAGAACCCGACGCAGCGTCCGAGCGGGGCAAGTTAGCCAAAGCTGCCTCCACGGCACGCTGTAGCTCCAGCACTCCACCCTTGTGCAGCCCCAACAACGGGGACGCCCGATCTCGTAGGGATGTTCGGAGTACGTGGAGCGGCAGGGTCAATGCGTGGCCTTTTCTACCTGCGTATTCTTGCGCGGCGAGAAGAGTCTGGATGAGACGCGACCAGGACGCTTACGTCTTGCACATGTGACGACCAGCTGGTGGCGGCCGCGATCATAGTTATTGGGTCGACTGTGGGGTTTGCAGTGGTATTCGCTGTGAATATGCAGGTTTACCGCCGATGACACGAAATTGCTCCGCATTGGGTCAGTGCCAGTGTATCTCCTCCTCTTCTTCCGCCGCGCTACTTGAAGCGGAGGGCGAGTGTTGTGTGGCTTCCACAGGCACACTGGTCAAGGACTGATGCTCCTGCTTGAGTCCCCAGACTGCAGGCTGCGTCTTGGTCAGGTCACACAACAGCGTGAGAATCGCCTTGAACACGTCCTTCCTCGAGTCTGCTACTCGTGTACCGAAATGGTCCAGAACTTCTCCTGTAGTCGCATGTCCCTCTCGAGCGTGAAAAAAAGAAAGCACGTCCTCCGTGAGGCGGATGTCCGACTTATGAACGAGGACGGCTCGCGCAGTTGGAGTGCGTCGGAGACGTTTCAGCGACGCTATGACCTCCGCTGAAGGGACGCGTCTTGCAGCGCGCTCTGAGCCGAAGACGGCGGGCTTGCCTGCCGCGCCGCGTTTGCCGGTCCACGTGGGGACCTCCAGGCCGTAGGCAAGCCTGTCGGTCTGGGACTCGCGGATAGCGGTAACTGCTTGGACCGCTATGTCGGCCGCCTCTCGACGTAATAGCTCCTCGTCAGGACCGGGTTGGTCTATCAATCCATGTCTGTGGTGCGAAGTCACTAACACTTACTCGTATGCTGACTCAAGGTCCCCGGAGCTCAGAAGCGACGCGATGATGGGCTCCATCTCAAGGTCGGCGCTCGGTGACGCCTCCGAAGTCTGTCCTTGGCTCAGAGGCGATTCGTCTGGGGTGATTTCCCCTTCGGACCTCTCAGCCTCTGCTGCAGCACCGAATATTTGAGTCCTGAGCCCCGGATGGGCGGTAGACAGCAGCTCTGCCTTCGTTTGCTGCAGCCCCTGGAACTCTCTCGGAGGCGGAGGCAGGTCGAACAGCTCTTTGAGATCGGAATAGGTCAGGTTTCGTTTTTGTCTAGCGTCCTCCAACACCTTCATGCTCAGAAACTGCTTGAACACCTGCCGTTTCAGTATCTTCTCTTCAATGGTGTGGCTCGTGATCAGCCGGTAAATCACCACGTCATTAGTTTGCCCGATCCTCCAAGAGCGCTCCCTCGCCTGCGTATCTGTCACCGGGTTCCAATCAGGATCCACTATGAGTACGCGGTTGGCTCCCATTAAGTTGAGTCCGACGCCTCCGACTTGCGTGGTCAGTAGCATCGCGAAAACATCCTTTGAAGAGTTGAATTCGTCGACCAGTTTCGTTCTTTTCCCGATGTTCACGCTCCCATCCAGTCGGAGGAATGTATACTGGGGCCTCTGTGTCCTCATGTAGTCTTCCAGCGCGTCCAGCATGTCAAGACTCTGACTGAAGATGAGCGTCTTGGCGCTCTCTGCGAACCAGGAATCCAATACGCGCTCGATGAGTATCGTCTTCCCTGAATCCTCGACCCTGATGTGTCGCTCTCTCGGCTCCTTCAACATCTCTGGATGGTTGCAAACCTTGCGTAACTTGGCGATGATACCGAAGGCCTGTGCTCGCATCTCGTTCTCGATCTCCTTCACTTTTTTTCGCGTTTCGTACGATTGATAAGAAGCAAGAGCCATAGGAGTCAGCAGGTCGTGGCTCTCGAGAATGTGTAAGTATGACGCGTACTGCACAGCTGTGAGGGGACAGAAGAGAACTCGTTCCCGCTTCTCAGGCAACGACAGGCTGACCTCATTTTTCGTGCGTCTTAGGATGTATGGGCTTATCACCGCCTTCAAAGCCTTTGCGCAGGCATAGGACCGCTCAAAAGCCTCTGGGGACGCCTTTGCCAGGCCTCCTTTGTTAATGGGAACAGTAAAATGTTCCTTGAACACCGGCAGTGTTCCAAGTAACCCCGGCACACAGAAGTCGAATAGCGACCACAATTCACGCAGGGAGTTCTGAATGGGCGAGCCTGTGAGGATTAGTCTGTGCCTGGAAGAGAAGGACTTCAACGCGAGTGTCGTCTCGGATTCTGGGTTGCGTATCTTCTGCCCCTCGTCCAGAATGATATGGGACCACGCATGACTGAGCAGGCTCTTTCTGAAAATGCGAACGGACTCGTAGCTTGTCAGCAGCACTCCGCCCTTTGTAGCGAGCTTCAGCGTCTGTCGCCTCGCTTGTGCACTTTTGCCCCTCAGTTCCAGTACTCGTAATGGTGGACACCAGCGGTGCAGCTCCTGCACCCACTGCCGTACCAACGTGACAGGGCACACGATAAGGACGCCCTCTAGCGGGCGGCCAGACACATAGAGGGTCAACAGGTAAGCAGCAAGGGTGATCGTCTTGCCGAGCCCCATCTCGTCGGCCAGGAGCCCCCCAGTCATCGAGTCCTCGAGCCGGACTAAAAACTCCAGCCCTCGCTTCTGGTGGTCGAACAGCGCTTCCCAGGTGGAGGTCGACACCTGGTAGCCAGGTGCTACGGAGGTGAGTGGGTGTGGGTCATTAAAGGCGCTTAGTCGCGACAGCCAATTCTCAGGAACCGCATCGTCTCGCCCATCCGAGTCCGCCTGCTTGATAAAAACGGGAAACGAAGTTGACTCTTTGTCGTCGACGGCATTGTCCATCGTCGACTGCCATTCAACATCGTCCAAGCGCTCTTCATTTCTCCGCATCTCTGCAAGTTTTTGAAACAGATCTGGGATCCCCCTGTTCAGCTCTTCCAAACGCTTCGTCACCTCCGTATACGAGATCCCTTCTATCTCTGTCAGTTGCCGCGCTTCCATCAGATCCCGTTTTCCTCGTAAAGTTTCCTCCTCTGCCATTAGCGAATCCAGCGCTTGCTGCGTCCCCTGGCGGGCTTCCGACATCTCCAGAGATCTGGAAACGGAGGCCTCAACATCAGCGAAGTTCGTGGACTCTACTACCAGTCGACGCCTCTTCGTGGGGCCAATCATTACGAAACAAATATTTCGATTTGAACAATGTCGCGAACGAAGATAGCCCTCGTCGGTGCTGGCCAAATAGGCGGAACTCTAGCGCTGCTTGTCGCCCAAAAGCGTCTAGGAGACGCAGTGCTGATTGATATCATGGAAGGTCCAGCGAAGGCGAAGGCACTCGACCTGAGCCAGATGGGTGCTACGGAGGACCTGGACTGCAGTTTGACAGGGACCTCGGACTATGCAGAGCTTGTGGGCTCTGACGTGGTCATAATTACTGCTGGCATTCCGCGGAAGCCGGGCATGAGCCGTGACGACCTACTAGCCATCAACACGCCAATTATTCAGAAGATCGGCGAGGCCATTAAGATCCACTGCCCGGAGTCATTCGTGGTTTGCATTTCGAATCCTGTTGACGTCATGGTGCAGATCCTCCACGCATCTAGCGGGCTGCCCGCCAATAAATGCGTAGGAATGGGGGGTCGTCTGGATTCCTCTCGTATGGAGTTCTTCTTGGCCGAGAAGCTCGGCGTCTCTGTCAGCGACGTGAGAACGCACATTCTGGGTGGTCACGGTGACCTGATGGTGCCTCTTGTCCGCTACACCTCCGTGTCTGGCATTCCCTTGTCCGCGTGGGTTGAGATGGGCCGCATTTCTGAGCAAGAAATCGAGGACATCTGCCAGCGCACGCAGTCAGGCGGCGGGGAGATTGTGAAGCTGTTCGGCAACGGCTCTGCCTTCTACGCGCCCGCGGCTGCGGCTATTCAAATGGTAGAGTCGCATCTGCAGGACCGCCAACGAGTTCTCTCATGCGTGGCTCAGCTAGAAGGCGAGTACGGCATATCAGGTGTCTATTGTGGCGTGCCTGTAGTCATCGGCAAGCGCGGCATCGAATCTATTGTACAGTTGCCTCTGACTGAGGCAGAGCATGCGGCCTTCCACAAATCGGTCAACAACTTGAAAGAAGTTGTGAAGACTGCTCAGGGTTTCATGCAATGAAGTCACGTTTGTTAATTCTACACACTATTTATGAATCAGCACTGCTAGAGCGTTATTTAGATCTCCAGAGGCATGCAGTTTACGGTCACACACCCGAAAACCGAGTGCAAGGCCGTACGCGGGACCATCTCGAAGAAACTCACTCAGACCAAGAGATCCGGCGTGAAGCAGAAGCGGAGGCGGGGGGCATCAGGCCTACCAGAAGAGTGTGCAGCTCGCCGTGTTTTCCCGCAGGGCTGGCTTAAGTTCTGCACACGTTGGAAGGAGTACTACCAAATGCTTTGGGAGCTGAGTTCTCGCTGTACCAACCAGTTTCTGCGGGAGCCGGAGGCGGTTTACATGTGGTTCGACAGCAGTCCTGTGGAGTTCGAGAAGCCGCCCACGCCTGCAGAGACTGCCGACTTGTGCATATCCGCACAGGATGAGCCGACGTGCCAAGGCACTCGGCGTCTCCTGACGCCGGATCCACGTGAGAAGGCCACGGACGAACCGATAAACCAGAACACTCCTCTGAGCACGCTACTGAATCTTATCGGAGATGACTCGTTAAACGAGCTTATCAAGCAGATGCCGCGCCGCCGGCGGCAAGAAGCGGTAAACCAGCTGGGAGTGCCCGTGCAATTCAACTCTGTCCAGTTCCAGCACACACCTATTTGCTTGGTGCTTGTCCAGGCAGGATTCAAGTTCAGCGTGGGAGACAAAGGAAGACAGATGCTGAAATGTGCCATCAGGCATGAACTCCGCCGCTACTCAGATAGCGGGGGGTGGACCCGTTGGTTTGGGAAAGAGTTCAACCCTCTGCGGAGCGCCACGGTTCTGGAGCTCATACAGACCTGTGAGGCACTGGGTTGTATCAGAAATGCGTTGGATGTGTGCAGTTGGTACGGAGGCCTTCAACAAGAGAGGAAAATTTTCCGGAGATCCATCCTAGCCAGTTTGGTGGCAAGTAGACAGGTAAGTCCTCTTCTGGAAGCGGGCGGGGACAAAGATCCTAGGGAAACCTTTATGCTTGCGCGGCATGGTTTCGAAGAGCCCTTCGAGATAAAGACTGAAGTTGTGGAGAACGAGTGGGCTCTTGCACCTCTTGACGCGTCGGCACCTCAGCCTATACAATTTTATGACTCCGACCGCTGTGAAGCCGCAGAGTGTCTTCCAGCCAGTTATCGAGAAGCCTCTGTGAGCCTGTCCGACAATCTCCTGGGGTTATGTCTAATGTGACGTGTCGTGCTACCTTTTCAATGTAAAGGGGAGTCCCTGCAGACGCACCATCCCGCCACCCAACTCTGAGGCAGGTTATAAGCAACCGCACCGTCGTGAATTGATTATCGGGCGATACATCCCCAACGGGACGGATTTGGGGCCTCTCCGATCCCGAAAATCTGATTATGGGTGTATCTCGTGAGCTCGCGGTCAATACTGTCAGCGACGAGCTCGTCTGCTCCATTTGCAGAGATATCATAGAAAGGCCGGTGCAGACAGTCTGTAACCACCTGTTTTGTCAGAAATGTCTGACGTCGTGGATGTCACAGAGCGCGACCTGCCCCATCGACCATCATCGGCTCGCGGAGGGAGACGTCAGGCGGCTGCAGGATGTCAGCACTGTGATGTTCAGGCTGTACTCGTCTACGAAGGTCAAATGCCCTCGACACACCATCTGCTCCTGGGTAGGTTGCCTCAGTGACCTCAAAGAGCACCAGCGAGAGTGTATGAAGAAGGGTCAACTGCTGACGGAGACGACGCAACGCGTCGACGCTGTCTCCCGAGATATGCGCGAGACGCTGGACAGACTCGAAGCATGCACCAAGCGGGTTGCCCAGCTGGAGAGAATAGTCTGCGCGCTGCAGGACCAACTCCAAGAACTAACTGACCTCCGCAATCGACGGAAACGTACGAGTTCAGATTCCGAATCCGGCAACCTGAGAAAAAGCCGCCGGTCAGTAAAGAGAACACGATCCAAGAGATGATACTCTGGACTGCCCAAAAGCTGTGATTCTTGACTCAAGAAATTGTTTATTTTCTTCGCGGGCATTGACATGTCAGCGTTTACATACGTTGGTGTGCGTGCTTCTCTTGTTAGGACTGCCGGGTAGCGAAAAAAATAATAGGGAAATTTCATGGTGGTTCAGCCGCCCAGCCTGACCGCTCTATCCACCGGGAATCGCTGTCTACGAGGGGAACTACTGCTGTCCGACGACGAGCTGCAGCAAGTCCACGCCTACCTCCTGTCACACAATTCTAACTGCCGATTTGAGCTAGTCGGTGCCGAAGGAATCAGCGAGGAAGGGTCGCATAGACGGCGCAAAATCCGGCAAAGAGAGGAGGGCAACCAACGTGACCAGACATTCAAGCGCCTTCCTAAATGGACTCGGGAAATCCACCAGGCGCTAACAGATGTGCTTCGAGAGCGACATATTACTCCGACATACTCCGCAATCGAAAGTACTTGGCCGCCTCTACGAGACTCCGCTGTACACCGCGACTTCGTGTCGAAGCTGGGAGGGGCCCCAGAGCCACTCAGCATGACGACACTCCTGATGAAGCTCGAGCAAAGCCACTACCGGACGCCGTTGGAGGCTCTTAATGACATCTACAACGTCTGGTTGTGCGACTTCCGCTATTTCGAGCCAGGCTCAATAATTTGGACTGAAGTATATCGGCGAGCCAAAGCCTTCCAGGACAAGATTAACAAGTTAGGGCTTGACTCATTCGAGAAGGCGCCAGAGCGGCCTCCAGCAGTGGTGGAACCTGTACTACCAGTATCATGTGAGGAACGTACGACAATGTGCCAGATTCTCGAGAATCTCAGCGCAGATCAGCATGTTGCACTGTATGAGATCTTCAGAAATACGGCGTGCTGGACGGAGGTGAATCCTGGCGACATGGAGCTGGATGAAACCAATACAGCTCCGGAGGTGTTCCGAGAAATGCTACAGTGGTGTCGTGACCAGGCACAATCTATATAGCCCTCGGTCCGCATCATGGAGCGCTAGCAAAGTGTTTTAAACTGAGAAACAGTCGATAGAATACTGTACATATCGACCTGGCTCATATCCGGCTCGAGGCCAGGCGGTAGGGGGGTCGGAAACATGCCATTCTCCTCTTCGGAGACAGTCACAGCCGGCCAGCGCAAGCGTTTGTATTGCGCAGGCGAGGGCGGAGTAACACAGAACAGGGTAACCTCCGGCAGGACGGCATCCGGCTCGGAGGATAAGTCCCAATCGAACGGCTCGGATTCGGATTCCGCGCAGCAGGTGGACGCGTTGGACAACCGAGGTCTTTTGGGGGCTGGACTGCGTTTTAGGCGTGGAGAGCGGCGTAGCCTCCGAGGCGCGGGAGGCGGGTCGGAGGCGGGGTCAGCACGTTCGGTTGCGGGGGTTAGGAGCTCCAGGTGTTGAGGGGAGCAATTAAGAAGGTCGTTGGGCGGGGTGGTAAGGCTACAAGTTAGTAAGTTTCGCTCGGATGACGCGTGATCTTCTCGGTTTGTCGGGACACTGACCGGAGCGGTTGTGAACCAGAAATCAGCAGGTTCATGTGGCAGCATAACAGTTTTCTTTTTTATTTATTTCTGTTTGCGAGGTCATGTGGTAGGTCGCTCACACGACCTACCGCTTAATAGCCATTAATGCTTCAGCGGCTTTCGGCATCCACCACCGCAGCAATCAGCAGTCAGCAGGTGGTTTCGGACATGGCGTCCGCAGTGAAGGAGCTGGTTGAGAACTCGCTGGATGCTAATTGTATGTCTGTGAACGTGACTGTCAGGCACACCCGAGCAGACGGAATCACGTTGAGGGTGAGCGACGACGGCGAGGGCATTACACGTGGCGAGCTCGAACAGCTGGGCGCGGAGCGTGTCACGTCTAAACTAGTGGCGTTCGATCGGATATACACGCACGTTCGAACATACGGATTTAGGGGCGAAGCGCTGGTGTCTCTCTGCCGCTGCTGCTTAACAACACGAATTACGTCCCGTCCGCATGCGGAGCCGGTGGCGCACTGCGCCGAATTCAGCTCAGAGGGCGGTCTAAGGTCGTTAGAGGAGGCCTTCCGCGCAGAAGGGACTACTGTGGAATGCGAGGGCCTCTTCGACGCCTTACCTGTGAGAAAGCGCGTGCTGGAACGAGGTCTGACCAAGGAAATCATAGGGGTCACCCGGGTTCTGCAGTCATTCGCCCTGTGGCATCGCTCTGTCAGATTCATTTTCGAGTGCGTTGAGGAGGATAAACGGAAATCTGTTTTCGCTTGCAATGGAAATCACAGTTCACTGGAATTGTCTATAGCGGACATGTTTGACGTCCATCCCCAATCTTGGCTGCGGGTGGCCATAGGCAGTTCCTCCGGCAACTGGCAGTTAGATGGCGTGGTTACGCGTCCTGACTCGCTGGTGGATGCGTTGACAGGCGTCGGAGTCTCTCGGAAGGCCTTGACTGGAGCGCTCGCCAAGGAGCTCCGCCATTTCTACGTCAACGGGCGTACGTGCGAGGTACCGAAGGTTATCCAGAGAACCATCTCCGATGTTCTGCGCGAGATGTCATGCCGCAGGGCTACGCCATGCCATGTGCTAATGCTCTCTGCCCCTCTGGATCAGGTCGACGTTAACGTGGCTCCAAACAAGACGACAGTTTTGGTCCGAAATGAGTTGCTCCGGGAGGTGAACGATCAGCTAAGGGTCGCACTCGAGGATATGTGTCACGGCGAAGTGAAGATTCACAGAAAAAGAGGTCCCTCTTCTGAACACCTGATGCCAACAAAACGAACTTGTGGCGATCCTCTGTCCAGCCAACCGAAATCACGTGACAGCTCTTGTTATGAGAGCGTCCCACGTACATACGGGACCTCTCCGTGTGCGACACGCATCCAGGAGCCTATCACAGACGTGGTCCAGGAGATGTCATCCCAGAAGGATAGCCCTTGTCCTGAGAGTACCCGCCGGCACTCCCTACAGACGAGATCAGAAGATGCCACCAGTTTAGAGCCAGCCCGTCTACCCAACCAAGAGGTTGGGTTTCGTGTTACTTGTTTCGAGCCAAGCATGTCCATTGAATCTGGTGGTGCGTCACTGGAGTTCACTCACAAGTTGACTCAGGAGTTGACTCAGGAGTTGACTCAGGAGTTGACTCAGGAGTTCACTCAGGAGTTTACTCAGGAGTTGACTGCATCAGAACTCACTCAAGAGCCAACTGCATCAGAACTCACTCAAGAGCCGACTACATCAGAATTAACTCAGGAGCTGAGTACCACAGAATTCACTCCAGGATGTGAAAGTCTAGCAGTACGCGCCCTCCAAGCTCACAGTGCGGCGGCGCCCGTGACCCCCTGCCTAGACACCCGAGACCTGTTGCGTCCCCTCCCGCCACCGCAGGCAGTGGCCCAGTCAACAACGATTTTCCCACACCTCTTGGATGCAGCGCCGGACTACCAGAGCGCCACCTTTGCGAAGACCGACTTCCTCCGCCTGCGGATCATCGGTCAATTCAACAAGGGTTTCATTCTAGCGACTCTGACGTCTCAAAGGGGTGTACAGCATTTTATCATCGATCAGCATGCCGCGGATGAGAAGTTTTTATACGAAAAATTCTGCCGAGAGAGCAGCTACGTTCAGCAGACGTTACTGAGTCCCCTGCCATTGTCTCTGCCAACAGCTCTCCGCGTTTTCCTGTCGTGTGCTCCTGAAGAGGTCTGCGAGCTGATTTGGAAGGCAGGATTCCGGTTCGAGTGTGACCCGTGGCAGCTCTCGGCTGCCCCCGTTGTCGGCGGCCGCCTACTAGGCGCAGAGGACTTCGTGGCATTTGTGAGCGACCTGGAAGCTGGTGAGGCGTGCAAACCATCGCGAATTCGGAGTATACTGGCGTCCAGGTATGTGAGAGTCCAGCATCATATTTAGGGCTTGCAGAGCAGCAGTTATGGTAGGAGACGACTTGGACTTCGGAATCATGACACGGATTGTACGTCGTCTCTCAACATTGGATAGGCCGTGGAACTGCCCTCACGGACGTCCGACGATGCGGCTCGTCATGACCGACTGACTACTGAGAGTATGAGTGACGAGCGGTCCTTGGCAAGCGGTCCTTGACGAGCAGTCCTTGACGAGCAGTCCTTGACGAGCAGTCCTTGACGAGCAGTCCTTGACGAATCCCGTAGAACGACGACTTCAGCTTCAGCTTTAGGGGGACTCCATCTCCACTCGCACCTCCGCTAGCCCCACGATTTCTACCTGAACGGCGCACTCACGAGTCCATTCCGGTCTGGGGACTACGGGAGGACTGCGCAGATCCTTCCACATCTTGGTAATTGTGTCACGACGACGAACGGTCGTAGGTCCCGACGGGGTGATACTGTCGTCGAAGCTCCTTCTTTGTAGGCGCTCTCTGCGCTTTTCGCGCAGGCGTCGGAAGACAGAGGCTTCTCGGATGTACCAGTCGAGGCCAAATAGAACAAGTACGATCAGAAAGCCAAGAATTCCAAAAATGGGAAAGATGACATCTGCATTTATCTGGGCCTGGGAGATGAAGATCGGAGGCAAGACGAAGATAGTGTAGAAGACGTGCACGACACCAGTGTGCTTTCCGAACCGCTCCCTCCCAAAAACCTCCAGAATGAATGAAGGTCCTGCAGCGTTGGCGTGGCTGGCTCCCATTGTGAAGATGAAGCAGGCGAAGTAGCGAAGGCCTTCGTTTTCGATCATGCCTAGGAAGTACGCCAGCGTGATGAAGAGAGTCGCAATCGAGAGAGAGAAGCAGGTGGACGTTTTCTGTGAAATCTGGCCGAATAATGGCCCGAAGACGAAGTAGAGGGGAGTTATGTACCCAAGAAAGGCGTTGACAGCAGGGCCGAACTCATGTAGGACCACTGTGTACCAGTAACCTCCGAGGGTGGAGGCCACGAATCCAGCAGAGCATTCGAAGAGGATCATCTCGAGAGAGAGAGCCTCTCTCAGAAAGGGGTTTCGATGCCTACAGCCCGTTGGGGCTCCAGATGTCACACTTTCAATGGACACGGGTAGGTCGTTTTTTGCGAGATGCTCTCCAACTCGAAACGAGATTTTGGAGCTTGCAGACGGCGCATGCCCCCACTGTGCACCTGTCATCCTGTTCTGGTAGTTGGAGAAGTCCATGTGGCCTGGACCGAAGTCTGGGTGTTCGACGCAGTCGTCCCTGTCAGGCAGGTTGGACAAGTTGGAATAGGACACTATCGACGGCTCGGGTGAAACTGGATCAGACTCCAGGTGTCGCAAGTTGGGTGTGGTCGGATCGCAGGGCTCCAAGTCAAGAATTGAGCCCTGGCGCGTCTCAAAACACTCTGAGTACGCGTTGTCTTCGAACAGCTGATACTCGATTTCGGGGTCCGGAGGGCCAAACGCCACCTCTTCTACAGCTTTATGGTGTTTCATGAAGGGCAGGATGCCTACATAGCCAACCATTAGCGGGACGTAGATCGTTAATAGCCATAGTATGAGGTTTCCGAAACCATTCGGATTGGCAGTGGCCGCCACAGAGAGGCCGATGGGGATGGCTGTCCCCAAATACTGGGCACCATAGTTCAGCCCAGTCCACATCGCAGCTCTGTGAGGCACCAGATGCGCTATGATATCCACCGTGACAATGGAAAACAGTGCGCTGTTGAATCCCATTAGCATTACTGCCCAGTTCCAGAGAGGCAAACTTTCGTCGCTGATGATGAAGAACACTAGGGAAAGAGCGAAGGCTGCCACGCCAACCCCTCCACACAACAGCGGCGAGTTCGACCAGTCGTAGAGGAATCCGCCCATCACCATAGTGCCACCCCACACGAACCGGGTGAAGAGGTTAATCTGATTCACGGCGATGTTCTGCTCCGCGCATGAGTACGTGCCCCCAGGGTTGGCAGCGATCTGCTCGGGGGTACACAGGTTCTCGTAGGCTCCGATTTCGAAGAGCACCACAGACAGAAAACTCCAGCCGATATACCATTTGCTAGCAGCAAACCCAAAAACGAGGATGATGCCTATGCTAAGCCATCGGTGAACCCGGCCAAACAAGCTCTTCTTCATCCACTAAATGCCTAATATTGACGAAGCCTCACCGTCTCATGCACCGGCGTCGTGACGTGTCATACACCGGCGTCGTGACGTGTGGCGCAGCTTAGCTAGTCTATCACAAGCGGCTCAGATCAGTTTGGTACAGACAACGTAGATTTCCACCTCCTCCACCCTACCCGATATGGTGTATTGACCCAAGGCATCCAGACCTCCCACTTCACAGTCTAGGAACACCACTTTATAGAGAATTTCCGATTTCATGTCGTCACTTCTTGGTCAGCAGACCAGCGAGCTAACCTTCCTGCACGATCCGCCGTATGTGCTGCCGAAGTCGGCTGTGATCCCTAAGGAGCAGATCCAAGTGCCGGCCCACGAGACGCGGGATATGTCATTCTTCTCCCTGCCTAACGGTCTTGGCGTGTTTCTTGTCTCGGATGCCGAGTGCGACCAGGCAGCGGCTGCGCTGGACGTGCGTGTGGGCGCCCTACAGGACGGCGAGCTCGAAGGTCTGGCTCACTTCCTTGAGCACATGTTGTTCTTGGGATCTTCGAAGTACCCTGACGAATCGGAATACAAGACCTTCATCAATAATCACAGCGGAGATTGTAACGCCTACACGTCAGCAACCAACACGAACTATCACTTCCGTATTGCCCCTGAGCATTTTAAAGGAGCGTTGGACAGGTTTGCTCAGTTTTTCATTTGTCCTCTGTTCGATCAATCATGTACGAAGCGCGAGGTCAACGCAGTCCATTCAGAGCACAGCGGAAACATCTCCAATGACCCTCGAAGGCTGTTCCAGCTGTTCAAGAAGACAGGCGTCAACAAAGAGCACCCTTATCACCAGTTTCAAACCGGAAATCTGGATACGCTCCTCCGTAAGTCTGAGTCCCGAAACGTCGACTTGCGATCTGAGCTTCTCGACTTCCACAGTCGCTACTACTCCAGTCACCTGATGAAGCTGTGTCTGGTGGATCGCCGCCCGCTTGCCGAGCTCCGACTGCTCGCTGAGACCCTCTTCTCGCAGGTACCCAAGAAGGATGTCCATGTTCCCCGCGGCGCAGGACTCGGGCTTGGCAAGCCGTTCACCTTCAAGCACGTGTTTAACCGCATTGTGAAGGTCGTGCCGGCGAGTGAGAGCTTAAGGACAGTATCCTTCTCATTTCTGGGAAACTCTATCCCTGCGGCCTGGGTTTCCAAGGTGGACGGGTACTTCGCACATATCATTGGACATGAAGGGCCGAATTCTCTGCTGTCCGCTCTTAAGAAAGAAAGGCTGGCTTTGGGCCTTAGTGCTGGCACTAGCCACGACATCTGTGGGTACTCCGTGTTCGAGATCAAGGTAAGCGTGACTGAGCACGGTCTCGCATCTGAAGGAGTCAAGCGCATCGGCGACCTCATATTCCAGATACTTCGTCTTGTAAAGCACGCTCCTCCATCCTCCGAGCGAATCAAGGAGCTTGCGACCATCCAAAGGATATCCTTCCAGGCCCGCACCTTGCCGAAAGGTCACCGTCTGGCTTCCTACGTGGCCAACACTCTGCAGACGGTCCCGCCTGAGTTCGTGTTCTCCCACGAACAGTTGCTGTTTACGGAGGATGGCGATGCCGTCGCGGCTCGCTCGGCGTTATTTGCCATCGACAACCTGCGCATATGCATGACTGGCTCGTCGCTGGAAGCGGAGTGCCGGAAACAAGAGCTCTTCTACGGAACTCGATACATGACTGAACGTATTCCGGAGGCGTGGGTGCAGTCGTGGTCGGCTGTCTTGAACTCGCCATACATTGAACTTCCTCCACCCAACAAGTTCACGCCTCAGGACGTTTATCTGTTCCCTTCGGACCAGCCTTCAGCGGCGCCGGAGGAGGTTTTGCCTACGCTTCTTCCCGTCCCCAGCAGTCGAGTTACGATATTCCACAAGCAAGACTCATACTTCAAGGTTCCTATTTCCAGCGTTCAACTGAGTCTGGGGATCTCCAACTTCGACGGAACGATCAAGGCCATGGCCATGGTCCAGATGCTGTGTCTTGCAACGTCTCAGGCCCTGACGGAAACGCTCTACGATGCCTCCATCGCTGGCTACTCCTTCTCATTCTCGCGCGCGCCATCGACGGCTGGAGCGGCTGGCAGAGCTGTGGAGGTGTTTGCCCGTGGGTACTCGGAGAAGCTGGGGCTTCTTATCTGCACCATGACGTCAGCTTTGACGTCGCCGGCGACATTTGTGGACGTTGCCTCCTTCGGGATCGCACGCAAACTTATGCTACGCTACTGTGAGCGAGCCAGCAGCAACCAGCCCCCCATCGAGCACTGCTACACCGTGCTTCACCAACTGATGCAAGCGAACAGCATCGCGCCCTGGAGCCTGGAATCCGAAGTTCGGAGCATGAGCTTCGCTGATTTCCAGGCGTTCTTCGCCGGCGGCTTTAATGTAACCAGCGTTGAGGGCCTCCTCTATGGCAACCTAACAAGGGACGTGGCCCTCGGCATGGCCACGGAACTGGTGGGCTCCCTCAAAGTGCGCGACGACTTGCCCGAGGCCGTCGCTTCTCGCCTTCGAGTCAGCGGCGTCAACACCTCCATGATGTCCATCGTGCCCAACCGAGCCTCCCCCAACTCTGCTCTTTTCGTGTTTCTGCCCATGGTAGACCCAACTATGCAACAGCTGGTGCTTTCAAAGATCTTCCAGAACTGGCTTTCGGTCCCGTACTTCGAGCAGCTGCGTACGAAGGAGCAGCTGGGCTATGTCGTGAGCTTAACCTTCACCCGAGTGCATGAGGCGTTCGGACCCGTCTTCATCATCCTCTCTGAAAAGTCGCCGCCCTTCCTCCGTAACCGTATTCTGGAGTTCCTGGATGAACAATCCGAGATGTTCTTGACCGGTGAGGAATTCGAGACGCATAAGTCCTCGGTGATGGCTGAACTGGCACGACGATACTCCAGACCAGAGGAGGAGAGCCAGGTGCTGTTCCATGAGGTATGCCTTCGACGCTACATCTTCAATAAGAAGGAACAACAGGTGAGACTTGGCAGCAGCAAAGTATACAGATGGCTGCTCTTGCCGGCTTAACCCACGGCGACTTCCAGGAGTTCCTTCAAACGATGGTGCGACGTAATCCCTTACACATTGTGGAGAGCGCGTCCTTATCCACGGCCCACACCCTGTTCGATAATAGCGATGGGCTGGGGTTCCTCACGGCTTTGGACCGAAGAGGGAACCCCGATAATTGCCTCATGGAGCGCCTATTGCACCTCGACCCCACAGTCCGGGCGACTGTGAGTCGGTTGCAGGAGCACCGGAGTCCTTCCCGCACGACAGAGGTCGCCTTTCCTCCTCGTCTAAACGACGATGCTCCCAAACATCCCACAAAGAAATCCGATGGTAGTTCGTCGGGACTGCGATCCCGGTCGTCGTTGACGTCGATTTGAT
>NW_027151551.1:0-24997 GCF_019968955.1 Porospora cf. gigantea A | reverse complement strand
TACGTTCAGGGGCAGAACGACTTGTTGGCCATCTTTTTTATCGTGTTCACTGAAAATGTTGGGGACATTGACAAGGTATTGATTCTTACCAGTTTTGTTGCTTTTATTATAAGGTGCAAGCGGTTTTTATGTCGTTCCAGATTCCCATGGAAGACCTGCAGCAAATAGAAGCAAATGTTTTCTTCGCGTTCACTACGGCGCTCAGTCACCTTCAATCATTCTATCTGCCTGAGCAGCCAGGTATAATGGAAGCCACCGCTCGTCTCGGAGACCTCTTGGAGAGAGTGGATGGTGAGCTTCTATGCTTGTTATCATGACCCTGTTCTCTCTTCGTATCTTCTGAGGTTATGTCACCCCTTTCAGGTGAACTTTTCTCTCATCTGGCGAACTACAGGTTCGAGTTAATCCACGTCACCTTCCGCTGGTTCAACTGTATTTTTAGTCGCGAGCTGCCGTGGCGTTGCGCTATAAGACTTTGGGACACCTACATCGCTGACGGAATCGAGAGCGTGGCGATCTTCCACACCTACGTTACCTGTGGTGAGCATCCGCCGATATTTATTTGCATTCTGCATACCCGTTCATATTCTTCACTCTCTACTCGATTTCTTATTCGCATCCAGCTTTCCTCCAACGATGGCGAACGCATCTGCTTTGTATGAAGGACTTCCAGTCGATGATGCTGTACCTTCAGGACCTTCCCACGCAGCTGTGGACGGAAGACGAGATGGACAGTTTGATAGCGGAGGCGTTTGTCCTTCGCTCCTGGTTTGAAGATGTGGGTACAAAAAAATAATTTTGCTGATTAATCTCCATTTTATTATTATTATAATCTTTGATGTTTTCCTCAGGCACCTTCGCATCTGAGCTCCGGAACAACCACGCTGGATACTATCTGAAGCCTACTGTCTCACTGTCTCTTAGTAGAAATTATCAAATTCGGGGTTAAACCTCACTCATGCCCTCAGCTGCCACGTCATCATCTGTCTCGTCGAGACGCCATCGTCGAAAGCAACCCAAGTTCATTATAGTGAATCCTGGATCTGGATACCCTAATCCCGGCGGTTACCCGCAGCATCACGTATACCCCCCGCCCTCTCAAGGCTACCCCCAAGCGTACCCGAGTCCAGGAGGGCAATACCCGTTGCAGTGTACTTGCCACCAGGCAATATCTCCGGTGCATTGCCCGCAGTGCCGACCTATTTCTCGTCCCGCGCCGGCACTAGACCTAGACAGATGCCTTGACAGCGGTTTAAAGTGTTTAGGCGCACCGTTCAGTCTCCTTGGCAACCTTTGTGAAACGACGTGGAACGGGATGGTGCGAGGCTGTACAGTCGTTGGGACTGGATTGGATTCCTGCTATGCCACGGGAGTGGATGCCTGCCTTAAGACGTGCGATGCCTGTGGCGCGGCCTGTGACAACGCAATGCTCACATGTGGGGCAACATTAGAGGACGGGTTCGCCCAGTGCAATCGTCGGGTTGAGAAGTACGCAACGGCATGCGAAACTCGCGTGGCGAGGACGCTGCCGCCACCACCCAGAGCGTATCCTGCCCACGTCCACCACGGCTGTCCGATTCACGATCCCCACTCAAGGTGCCGCACCTGCGGGCGTAACGTCATGATCCCGACTCGTTAGTTTATATGTATTGACGGAAGTACTGCTGCCAGCGTTCCTCTCGCTGCAATTTGGTTGGTCGCAAGTGCAGTGGGGCGGCACGGCTATGCGCAGGTATTTGCTATTTGAGAAACACAATGCAAGACCCCACCACCTTTGGGTGGATCGTGATTCTAGGAGGCATAGCATGCTTCGTGATGGCATTCGGGATTGGGGCCAACGACGTGGCCAACAACTTCGGCTCCTCCGTTGGTTCCAAGGCCATCCGGCTCTGGGTTGCAGTCATACTCGCGTTCGTATTCGAATTCCTAGGGGCCTTCATGTTCGGTGCGTCCGTTACAGACTCTGTCCGAAAAGGAGTTATCAACTTCGACGAGTTTAAGGACTCCCCTGCCGTACTTATGTATGCTAACCTGACTGCGCTTATCACCGCTGCCATCTGGTTAATAGTGGCATCTGTCAAAGGGCTACCTGTTTCGACCACTCAGTCTGTCGTCGGTTCGCTGATAGGAGTCGGTTTGGCCACTGGACCGAAGAATGTCAACTGGACCTACGTCGGAACCGTGATTGCCTCCTGGTTCACGTCACCTCTGTTGGCTGCCATTGCAGGCGGATCTATCTTTGCTGCGACTCGAAAGGGCATACTGCGACAGAAGGATCCTGTGAAAATCGGCTATCGAGTTTTGTGGTTCCTGGTATTCGCACTACTCTTCGTTTTCACCATGTTCTTCATCATCAAGAATCCTGTCTCATTCCCAAATGCGTGCGAGCAAACCACTGACAATGGGACCGAGGTCCTCGCCCCTTGTATCCTCAGCAAATGGGTTTCTGCACACTACGGACTTGCGTTCGCCTATGGCTTAGCCATCGCGGCGGGGCTAACGCTGCTATTGGCCCCGGCTGCGTATTGGTACGCTAGGCGGCTGATTCGTGAATACGACGCCAGGGTCGATATCGAATCGAGCACTGTAAGCAACGCCGAAAAGTTTACCATAACGGATGAAGCTCTTCACGCCCCCGATAAACCGGAAATGTCTAGCAGCGACATTGTCCTCATGTCAGACTTCTCGGAAGCTCCAGTGGCCTGTCAGCAGAAAGTGCGACTCAAGTGGTACAAAATGCCCTGGTTCACCGATGTGCACGCCGCTGTGGATGACGACGAGGACATCAACAAGATGTGGTCGGCCGCTGAGCAATTTGACCCAAGGACCGAGTGCTTCTTCAGCTTTTTACAGATTCTGTCGGCGATTGTGAGCTGCCTGGTACACGGTGCTAACGACGTTGCCAATGCAACAGCGCCCTTCTCTACTATATACGGCGTCTACAAATCTGGCGCCTTTGAGGAGAAAGTCGCGACGCCGTCGTGGATTCTCATGATGGGCGGGCTTGGGATCGGACTCGGCTTGGCCTTCCTAGGGGTAAATGTACTGGTTGCTGTAGGTGTCAAGCTAGCAAAGATCACTCCTGCGCGTGGCTTCTCAATAGAGACCGGTATGGCAACTGTCATGGTCATAGGGTCCTTCATGGGCATTCCACTCTCAACGACTCATTGTCAGGTTGGTTCCACAGTCGCCGTGGGCGCCCTTGACTTCCACTCTGATAATCCAAATCTCAAGCGTAACTGCAACGGCTTGGTCAACTGGCAGGCCGTCAACGTCAAGCTACTTCTGCAGATAATGCTGTCATGGCTTTCCACGCTCATTTTAACCGCTACGACCGCCGCTGCTGTGTTCTCATTCGGGTTCTACTCGCCGTCCGCTGCGTAAAAGACCGTTTCAGAGACCTTTATAGGTCTTTTCTGTTGGAGCTTCAACAATGTATTATATATTTTCTATGATTGTTCGAAAAAAGATACTCTACAATAGGTTTAATTCTCCGTCAATTCGAGTAAAAGATAGCGTAAAATCCATCCACGCTTTGATTCGACAGAAATGGCAGTTCGTCTCTATTATGATAAAAGAAACGCCCTTTAATCACGCGCGTTCGCGCATCTACCTACGTTGATACCCTGGCGGTAACGGGCCCCTTCCTCTGTCGTCCGTAGGCGGATTCCAGTCTGCGGGGGGTCGGCCAGTCATAGGATCACACCCGAGGGGCCGCCTGAATAACATCACATGGGGCTCAGGGGCGTGAACCATGTAGTGCATCCAACCTGCGGATTGCTGAATCCCGAGATCCCTCCACTCAGTTTCTGACAGAAGATTGTCCCGTTTCTTTGACATCTTGGACTTGGCCTTCGCAGCTTGTTCGCGCTGGAGGATGACGTGCCGGTACTCGAACTTCGAGTCAGCATACTTCTCGGAGTATACTGTGTGCTTGGGGTAAGTTACCATAATATACACCAATAATCACCGGCATCGATTCATCGCTAAAACCTTCTGGCAGTGGCTCCATCCTTCTGGTTCAGCAAAGCCCTGTGTTCGGCTGGCATTGAGTCAAATGACCAGTCCTTCAGGATAAAGGATTGGACATCGTGGGTCACCACGTTTACTGCGGCATGAGGCTGATTCGTTGGCTGCTGCAAACTCACCTTGAAGTAGAAGCGCTGGTCAGCTATATTCCGGCCAATTTGGTCTGGATGCTCAGATAAGAAGTCCTTGAAAGCTTCCGAGCAGGTCTTCTCGCCCGGGGTTCCGTTAGACTCCATCAGGTTGCCTGTCAGAACGTCCACGCCCCACACATCATACCGGAATCTACCGCTTCCGATAATCCCTCCGAAGCAGGATCCGAAGTGCAAGCCAATCCTCATGCTCAGGTTGGGAATCTTGTTGGCCTGTGCAACTTGCCTAATGCTCTTCTTCATGTGCCAGCAGAGCTCCAGAATGGCGTTGGCGCCGTCGTATGGCTGCAGTTAAGGGTGCTTAGGCGACTCACGTTGAAGTTCTCCCCAGGTACAGGCATCTCTGTCACGGCGACGTAGGCGTCTCCTATTGTGCATACCTTGTAGATTCCGAGTTTGGTGGTGTCGTTGTCGAACCGTGTGTAAAGAACCTGCAGCATGTCCACAACCTTCTCAGCGTCGACGCTCTTCGCCCACCCAGTGAAGCCGACGATGTCGGAGAAGAGGAATGTGGTTTCGGTGTGGACGTAGGCTAGTTTCAGTTGTCCATTTCGGTAGTCCTGAACGAGGCGAGCAGGCAGTTGATCTAGCAGTACCTGCTGAATCCTCTTCTCGTTGACGGCCATCGTTTCCTTGATGAAAAAAGTCTTCCGTTGAGTGTACTCCCGATACCATGTCGAGAAGAGGTTGCAACCTACCAGGATGGGAAGGTCGATGAAGGAGACGTAGGAAGCGTAGTTCAATTTATTGTTGTGCGAGATTTGAGAGACAAACAGTATTGCCAACAGCGCGATGTCGAAGAAGATCACCTGTTGGTATCGCACGCTAGGATTGTGGTGGAAAAGCGTTACGAAGAATGACAGCTGAGTGGAGTCCATGTAAAGCCATGGGATGGCCACCGTCATGTGGGTTGCCACGTCGATATATGCCCATGATCGAAGGAGTACAAACAGACACGCCACAGCCAGAAACGTAACGTTCATGAAGAAGAACAGCCATGTCAAGTGGTGGAGCGATTTGAAGAACGTCCCTCGGTAATGTAGAAGCACGAGCTCGAGAAAGGCTGTATCAAGAGCCCCAAATTCTCACTGACGGCCAGAATGATGCTAAAGATCTGGAGAACTTTGTCCTGCGATACCTTAAACAGCTCCGTTTCTCCGTCGCGACGAACCGTCAAGTACGCAAACGAGGAGACCACCACAGAGATCACGTAGATGTTGAGTGTGTACTCGACATGTCGAATGTTGGAATCCGACAAGAAGAAGTTCTGGACAAAGAGGGCCTCCTGACGTCGGTCTTGGAAGTTTAGCAGGCGCTGCGTTTTAGCCTGCAATGCCTTGTCAGTCCCATCCGCCGTGCTCCGAAAAAGCCGCTGCAGGATTGCTATGAACGACGCCAGGCAGTAGCGGCGCTGCTTCTGGTCCATGGCGCGTTCCATGGATATCGAATCCTCATCAGTCTCCTTGATCGCTGACGAAAGGGAATACGACTCGATGTCCTCCTCTGAATTCAGGCTGTCGGGTGGCTGTTCAAGAACCCTGAGCAGGAGGTAGGTGTTCATGTAGCCTTTTCCCTTGACGAAACACTGCCGCTCCTCCCAAATAAATGTCTTCTCCGGCGCAACGAGTTGGTGAGTGTCCGCGCTGATGTGCACGGTGGAGACCTCGCCCAGAGTTTTCATCCTTGACGCTGTATTCACTGTGTCACCAACCAGCACGTATTGCGGTTTCTTCGCGCCGACAACGCCGCTGATGACTCGTCCAGTGTGAATGCCGACCTTTACACGCATTGTGTACTTCCGTCGGCCGCCCGCTAGACTGTTGGACATCTGGTTCCGCTTAGACTCATGGCTGGAGAGTAACCCGCTAGGCGCGACGTCGTCCTCGGAGCGGGCTTCATACTCCACTGTGTTCGCGCCGAAAACTGCAGCCACGCTGAACCGGAGCGCGTCGAGGGCGTCGTCCTTGACGCTGTGCATATGCGCCTCGTGGGGTTCGTGAAGCCCCGCAGCGGCCATGTAGGTTTCGAAGACTGTCTCGACCTTTGCACACTTGTGTAGCCTGGAAAGCCCGTCAAAAACCAAAAACAACTGGTCGAGAACCCTGACGAGGCTCGCGGCGTCCAGCCCAGCCACTAGAGCCTGGAATTCGTAAACGTCCACGAAGATCACGCTGACTGTGTGTTGGCAACCCGTTCCTCACCTTTCCCACGGTCCTCTGCGGGGAAAAAGCCCATTCCCGACATATTGAACGCCGACTCAATCATCTTTTTGACGACGAAGTCGGGCAGAAGGGAGGTGAGGATCTCCTTCTGCTGTCGTTGGATTGTATCCGCCTGCACATTCAAGAGGAACGCTTTCCTTTGGTGCAGTTCCACCTGAAAACCGACTAAGCTGGTGAAAAACGAAACGCCAACCATCAGTGGTATGTAGTAGAACAGATTTGACGCGCTCATCTTGTGGAACATGAGACTGTAGTCACAAAGATATGAGCCTGTGGAGATCAAGTCCGCGACAATGAAGCTGGGACAATAATTTCGCAGGGCATCTTTGTGGACCAGGTTGTCCATGCAAGCGTCGTAGTAGGACGACGCCCATATGTATCTTGCCAAGTTGACTGATCCGTAGACAGCGAAGAGGATCACAGCTCGCTTGAACGGGACTCGGATGAGGATGAAGACGATGATGCAGTAGATAGGCACATCAGATATACCTGGATCTAACATGAAAAAAAATGTGACCTGCCGAAGGAAGAAATACGTTACAACGTAGATCTCGAACAGCGCTTCAGACCGCCACATAAAATCCATCGTTGAGCCGATAAGCAGGAGAACAGGGCAAATGCAGGGCAGCATTACGACGACCACCACGCTGGTGGATAGGCACTGCCCGCACACCTCCACGAGAGAGAACGTACGGCAGAGGTCAGACACAATGGAGGAGCTGACCATGCCGCACACTGTGGTGCGGCTGCTAAAGCCAGAGTTGAGTGCCATGCACATCGCTAAGACGCCGTATCCGGAGGTGAGCACGATCATGATACCAGCTACAACGAGCATGAATACAAGTCGTCGCCTGTGGGGCAGGATCCAATCGTTTTTCGAGGTCTCGTAGGCACATTCCAGGTGGGTGTCTCGGAAACGCAGCGTAAGGGGGTGAATCAGGGCCTCAGATGCGCCGGAAAAGGCAACTGTTGTCTCCTCGGGCATCTCCTCAGGAGGCGGCTCGCTGATATCAGAGTTCAGAACACTGTCGTCCGGCGTTTCGTGGCTGAAACTGCGGGCCGGTTTCCTTCCCCATAAGACAGTGCGTCCGTCAGGAAGATCCAAGTGCATCTTCGGCGGTTTGAAGCACAGATTGTCGGGGATTGTCGCTCCGGGGTCGTAGGCCTTCCTCAACAAGGCCGACAACTTCCAAATGCCCCCTCGGAAAAACCGAGTGAACATCAAGAGAGAGCCCCAAGAAACGAGGATCAACACGTCTGTATTTGTAAAGGGGTGGCGCCTTACACGTCTCCCAGGAATAGAGAAACTCCGCTTGATTTAGAATAAGCGCTGAGGCTCCGCTGTCAGCAATCCAAATGAAGGTGAAAATGACAACAACAGCCCCAAGGAGCAACACTGCCGAGGTCACCGAGGTGATCCGTGGAACTGCATTCTCAGCGGGCCCCAACCTCACGTGACATCAGAACGAAGAAGAATCCAGCGTTGAGGGTGAGGAAGGAGAGAGTGTAGTACTTGCCCCAGCAATTAGTGGTGGCTTCTGAGGACAACGTCACACCTGCCGCCAGAGAGCCAAAGAGAACTCCTTGAAGGTTCGTTCCCAGAAGAGACCAGACTGAATTTAACCCTTTCGTTCGAATCGAGTTGACGAGAAACGCATATCTGGCCGGAGACAGTGGTTTGGGCATAATGTTCTTGTAACAGAAGAAAAAGATGGCTGGCTGGAAAAGCACGTTCAGCATGTTAGGGAAGTTGCAAAGGCGGCCAATCTCCATATCCGGCAGGAAGGCGTTCCGAGAAACGATCACCACGTGGGGCATGGTGACGGCCCCCGCCATGAAGAGGGTGTAGTGTAGCAGCACCGTCGTTGTTAGTCGACACGGGAGTGAGTACTTCTTGATGATTGTGGTTATACAGTCAGTGTTTGGCACTACCATATCCGCGACTTGCAGCGCCTCCGCGTTGAGGCGATACCGGAGGTTGGGGTCCATCATTCGGCTGGAGTCAGGGTCTACGATAGGGGAGGCGCTTGAACCGGGAGTCCAGAACACGCACGATTCGAAATGGGAATCCAGACTTGCGAGTTTCGGCGCAAAAACAGCCGTGGGTTGCGAAATCGCGATGCCGATATCCGCCTCTACCAACATGGGGCCGTCTCCGGCGCCCTGGCCGATAGCCAATGTCACAGGCCGTCGATGTACGTTGTGGTGGACTGCCCGAATGATGTCTGCTCGTAGAGAAGGGGGGAAATCGTAGGCAATGACCACCTCAGTCATGGAGAGGAGATACAGCAGCAGCGCTTCCGTGCCCTCGTGCCCCATGCAGAGAGCTGCGTCGCTTCCGCTGATGGCGATGGCCTGCCGGGAGGCGTCACTAAAAACGTTTATGGACATCTGCTTCACAAGCTTTACCAGGGTTTGCTGCACTCCGCTATTGCTAAGGAGCGAGACTCTCCAGACGTGTGCTGCAGGTTCAAGCAGCTGTGCACCGTAGGCGGCGGTGAGGCAGTGGTCCATAGTGTCACCACTCGTCAACCAGACCTGTTTTTTCGTATCACGGAAGAATCGCACAAGGTCAGTGCTGTTATCGTCGATGTCGTCTTCAAGGAACGCGAGGCCTAGGTATTGAAGATTCGACTCCAGGTCACTGCTGTACTGCGTCTTCTCCTGGTTTGATATCGACTCGTCTGCTGCATGCATGCGATAGCTCTCGGTCTCCACAAAAGATAACTCTTTCTTGCAGAACATCACTGCACGGCATCCCTGGGTGGTTGCTCGAGCGATATGCTGCAAACATATGAAAGGAGGCGACGCGATGCACTTACGTGAGGGGAGATCGAATATACCGCGTTCTCCTTAGAATCGTGGCTCGTGCAGAGTCTCTCTGCGAGCTGAGCAGGATGTCCTCGGACGTAGAGCGTTGCCCCCATTTCTCCCTTTCGCTGAATACAAACTGCGCCTCTCTGACGTTTCGGTGTGTACGGAAACGAGGCGATAACAGAGTAGTTGGTCATTTCTCCATCGTGGCAAAGAGTAAGGTGTGTTGGGCTGCGGGAGACCAGGGTAAGTCCGAAGAAGCTGGCGGTCATAGTTATGCTCTCCTCCTCTCGGGACGGGGCCAGATAACGGATGGCGTTGAGGTTATGCGACTCCGTTCGTATGCGTGTGCTCCAGCGGCTTGCATCGTCCACAGCCTTACGAATGGCTGCGGACACGCCAGCCAATTCGACATACGGCCGGCAGTCATTGCACACCGCCATCGCGAAGACGAACTCATCGATCTTGTTCCGGCGCCAAACCGTTCCTGTTCGCCAATGCATGTAGAAATCGGGGTCTCGGAACTGGCAGACGTCCGACACCGTGTGCTGAGTAACGGCAGGACATGAGTCGAGGGACTCGTCCGAGCTGTCAAAGTCTAGGCAGCTGAATACACTGATGCTCGCTCGACGTTCTGGCCGAGGGGGCCAGTTTTCGTTTGTCGGCTCAGGGGGATTGAGGTCATCATCCCCAGCGACCGGAGGAGGACGAGTTGCCTGGTTGGCTGGGAGGCTGGAGATAGACCAGAGGCTAGATCTTCGGCCTCGTGAGTAGGGGATCATTGCTGGGCGGGGAGTGGCGGCTGGTGAATTGTGCGTATCTGAATCGTCGACGCTCCGGAGTGACATCGGAGCCGAGAAGTCTGTCGTCCATGACGTGAGTTCGACATCAGCGTCCGGGTAGGCACAATCAGATTCGCAGGATTCGAGGAGACCACTATCCTTCTCTGTCAACCAGGAAGTTATGTCAGCGTCGTTGGATCCAGATTCGTGCTCACTGTCTTCGCCTGTGGTTCTGCTTTCACTGGGAAGGTGACTAGACATCTGAAATCGCACGTCTCGCATGGTGCTGAGCTCCCCGTCGCTCTCACCGTCAAGGAACTGGTTGGAGAAGCGGTCCCCGTAGGCCCAGCCAGCCACACTGCAAGCGCGAAAGGTCAGCTTTTGAGACTTGGTTAGCGTTCCGCACTTGGAGGCGAATACGATGTCGGACACGCAGAGATCTGGAAGGTTAGTCACTGTCTTGACGATACACCTCTGTCTGGTCTCAACGTCGTCGACAGCCCCCAGGTTCTTCAAGGTCGGATCCGCCTCCAAGGTCAGAGAGTATACCACCGCCGCCAGGTTGCTTCCAATATGCACGTACGGACACCAAAGTGACCACAACAGGAAGAGGGTGTACGTTGCGGTGAGTACGATATCCATTTCATTGTCGTACAGTAATCTTCCTAACAGCGTAGGCGAGTTTTCCTTTATTCTCGCTACGCTCCAGGCCTCCCAGCACCCCAGGAGCAGCGTACTCGACACGATGGTGGCTAGTAGGAAGAGTACAAGCACCGCCAGGTTCTCTCTGCTCCGAAAGTGATTAGATGTGAAGAGTCTGTCCGAGCCTCGACCCCGTCGTTCACAAGGGCGGTTACATCTTGTGTGCACGACCACGCCGTAGATCCAGTCAGGCGAGACGAGTACGCTGCCTGCCGGAATGAAGTTGTTTGTGCTCAAGTTGCTCGGTCGGGGATGGCCCTTGAGGTGCAGCCGTCCTGTGAAAGAATGGTTCGAGGTCTTCATGGTGTTAACATCGCTCACTGATGACTCGAACGTAAGAAGCCCCTTGATCTTGGACACCAAGTTAAGTTGAATAACGTCTCTCGTTTTCCGAACTGCCTGCTTTGATACAGAAGCGGAGTCTCCCGACAGTGAACGTACATTAATCTTCGCGACCCCACTGGGCATGCTGGTGGAGAACAGGATCATGTCAGCAGGAACCTCCTCCATCCGGCTCAAACGTATTATCTCGCCCACGTTCAGCCTCGATTGATGCACCAGCTTCAAGCTGCGATTCTTTCCGGGCTTCACGACGCTTACGTAGCGCTGGTTAAGGACCGCATCGAACTGCCGACGACGAGAGTCAAAGAATTGATCTGAAAATAAAATATTTAGATATTCTATAAATTTTTTTAATCAAATCCACGAAGTAATGTTTTCTCACCGCATATTGCCGTGGAGACGACAGTTAAAAACACAGGAAGAAAACTCAGCAGGATGTTACCCAGCCGTTCGTTGTACTGGCCGAGAAAGAAGACGATCATACGGACAACTAGTACCCCCATCAGCCAGAGGTTCGGCAACCGTCGTAGCTGATGCCACAGATTCATTGGGATGAATGTGGTAGTGCTGTACAAACTTGTAGTCATTGCGTTATGCTGCACGCTGCGGGTGTTGGGAGATCGAACGGCGTTGACCTCGAGGTGTTTGTTCCAAACGTGCGACGACCGGCTGGAGGTCCGGTCGCGGAGCCTTCGCATCCAACTAGACATGCCAATGAATTGCGTAAAAACACTGATGCTTGTCCTTAAGGCACTGGGAGCTGCCTTGGCTGTGGTTTTTGTCTACCACCGCGTCTGCCTTTGTGGATCCCTGCTATTTTTCTTCGTTAAGAGCCACGAGACAGGAAAGAGCCTTCACGCTGCCAACGCGATATTCGGCCAAACCCTCATCCCAGGCAGCCTAGTGAATGAGATGGCTAACCGCAAGCCAGATTCATTCACCGCTCAATTACTCAAACGAAGCCCCTTCGCGTGGAATCGGTACAGACCCTTCGTTTTGGCGCTGAACGGACATCTCACGATCGCGCTCGGCTTCATCCTTGATGCTATGCGGCGGCGCCGAAGTCGACGACGGCTTTCGAGGTACCGCAAGGGGCTGGCACCACGCTTAACGACGACCGATGCATTGTCCGATGACTACTGGACAGTTGTGGAGTGCGTAACTTACCGGCGTGAGCAAGTCGGCTCCTCCATGGCTGTGGACATCTTCGACCACGGAAGCTTGGTGGACGCCCTGCAAATGGCAGACAGCGTGCGACTCGAGAGGGAGACGGAGCAGGCGTCCTGGAGGGGTGTTCGGCTGCTTGGTAGAGGCGCACGAGTATACCTGTCATTGTGGAACGCGGCAGAATACGCCTTCGAGACTGCGCTGTGCCTCTGCTACGCTCTGTGGGACGCCGTGTATGGCGAGCAATGCTGTATCGGACCGTATGCATCCCATTACATGCCTGTTCCTGATGGGGCCAGCGCTTGGGCGCACCCATGCCAAGCAGTCGTGGTTGTCCTCCCTGGCATGGGCTCTTCGTCAGACGACTACTATATTCGTACAGCATGCTTGGAGCTGGTCGCGTTCAGAGGAATGACTGCCGCGGTGGTCATTCTGAAGGGATGGCCTGGGGTGCAGTTGAAAGGCCTCACTACGCTGTCTTGTGGAGGCTCCACCGACGATTTAGATGAGGTAATCGGCTACATCCGGCTCCAGGTGCCGCATCGGACTCCTCTATTGGGGGTGGGTTTTAGTCTGGGTGCCAACATCTTTACCAAGTACTTGGGCGAAAGCAGGCGGGGACCCTGCAGACGCGGAAACTCGGATGATCAGTTGTTGGCTCATCCTATCAGAGGTTTTATATCGATCAGCTGCCCTATGGACCTACATGCGGCGAGTAAACATATCCATCGGTCGATGTATGGAAAGTACGCAGAGGCGATGACCGCAAGGCTGACAAATCTCTTACGGCAATACTGGACGAGTTGGGCTAGCGTTCACAAGTGCAGAGACCAGTCAGGTCCCACGAAGCTGACTACAGATGAGCTGGTGGCATGCCAGCAGACGGTAAACGCGATGGGTAGTCGAAAGAACGCTTTCGAAGTCGACCTGGACTTCGCATACGCGTCCAAGACGCTGGTTCAACTCGACGACCGCTTAACACGACTCCTTCACAAGTATGACGGTGTACCAGAGTACTACGCCAGAAATTCCGCCTCTCTTTTTCTCAACAACATCACGATTCCCGCACTTTTCCTACACGCCGCAGACGACCCTGTCTGTCAGTTCGCAGCCTACAACGCGCTGTCCTCGCACTATAAGGAAAATGTCGTGATAGGTATGACGCCCGCAGGTGGGCACTGCCAATTTCTGCATGGGGTCCGTGCTAGGTACTGGGCACCAGCTGCGATTGGTGACTTCTTAGAGGCAGTTCACGAGCAGTTACCACAGGAGAAGTGAGTATGGAGGCAGAGGACTTTATGAATATTAAATGCACTTCAAACACTGCACAGCTCGATCGAGGAAAGCAACCGGCAGGTTATTCCGCCTCAGGCACTTGCGCATGAGGCCGTGGTCGAACATGAAGGAAAACCCAAAACAGCAGGACTCCGAAGAGAAGCAGCCAAGTCCAGCCGAGAAGACAATAATTCCGAGGCACGCTAGTAAGCTCTCGTCGGAGTGGAATATAACTTGAAGTGCCTGTCCCAGCACGAAAGCGTCTGCAGCAAGAAGAAGGCTGTTTGGAGTCCCGCCGGAACCTACGAGACTGCGACCGTGGCCGCCAGAAAGGCCGATGACAACGCACTTCCGTAGGAGTCAAGGACCGCAAAGAAGTTCGCGCATCGGTATGCTCCAGACGCCATGTAGCCTAGCAACCCTGCCACGATGGGCGCCCGTTCCAATATACGTGTCGGCTCAACAGCAACTGGCATGCATGAACCCATAATCAGGCTGTACAGCAGCAAGAGGCCTAACAGGCCCCCCTCGAGCTTCCGAGATACCGAGAATACAGGTTGCATTAATCCTACAATAGATGATCGGCGTTCTGCTACAGACGCCTGAGATAGCACGCACTCTTCTGACGTCACTCCACCCGCTACGTGATGTGCCGACTTTAATGAGCACAAGCAAGGCAATTAGAAGAGTCCTCCTAGAGTCGCTCGATTTCCCAGGGGGCTCGAGCCCTCCCAATACCCTAAGCCCATTTGAAGTGAAGTGGCGAGCCGGAAGTTCAACCCCCACTCTGGGTGACGTTCTCTTCTCAGAAGTGGTGTTGGACGAGCCAACTGTGGGACACCTGCCTGTGGGGCAGCTCATGTCCTTCCTTCAGACGTGCTCCCTCACAAGAGACCGTATAACCTGTCTCACGTTTTCGTTCCTTTCGCAGCTGAGAAACTCAGACTTGCATGCACTCTCGAAGTTCCCCCGTCTGAAGCGGCTGGCGGTGGATGGATGCCGCTTCATTGATGGTGACGCGTTCGAGGAGTCTGCCCTACTAGGATTAGAAGGCCTACGCATTTTTTGGATCCCCAAACTTACACCGGAAGCTTTCAAACGCATATTGTCTGTCATTCCGATGAAGCAACTGCGAGAGCTGAGTTTAGTCGGGTGCCCTGGTGTGGATGACGGAGTGTTGGCCGTTGTATGCAGCCGATTTCGCAACCTCGCGAGTATGGATCTCACGCGGCTGGATGCTGTGTCCGAGGTGGGGCTCTCCCAAGTGCTGGAGACGTGTACGACGTTGTCGTTCTTCCGCTTTTACGCCAACCAACATGTGCAACATCACGGGTTCAAGAAACTGCCTAACCTTGCCTTGTGCCAACACCTCGACCTGACCGGCTCCCGAGTGCGGGATGATGACTTGAGACGTTTTCTGCAGGCGGCCAAGACGTTAAAGAGCTTGAATTTGACTTGGGCGGTTGAGTCTGAGGGGCAGTTTATTCATGAGCTGTCGGGATGCTCGGACCTCCGATGGCTAAGTCTACATGGCGTGAGAAGTGTGGCCCTTGAGGATTTGAAGCTACTGCGAATGCCGTTACGCGCTGTGGACTTCTATGGGATCTCCCCATGTTTGCAACCAGCTGAAATCAAGCAGCTGTTCCCCCAGGCCGAATTGACGAGTCTGGCGCACTGATGTACTGTTTTGAAACCACAGGTGGATACTCATGCATGAGACTGAGAGTGAAATTTGATATTCTCAGATTCCCAATGCACCTGACCAAAACTAAGGACCAGATCTCTCTGTTCGTGTCTCTAGCTGCTACGCTGGTGGGCCCCTCCCAACTGCAGCGTCTCGCGGAGGGAGGCTCGGAGGAAGCGGAGACATTGGCTCAACAAGTGGCCCAGAATGTTTCTCACTACATCGAAGACACAGTCACGCAGATCCTTGGAAATGGAAGCAGTCAACCAACTGGCATGAAACTGCCAGAGAACGGCACGACTTTCGCTCCTCTCAGCAACGGTACGACTTTCGGTCCTCTCAGCAACGGTACGACTTTCGCTCCTCGCAACGCCACGACTTTGGCTCCCTCCGGCAACGACGACGGCATCGGAGGCGCTGGTATAGTAGCCATTGTCGCTATCTGCATTGTGATCCTCTTGTGTCTAGCTGGTGGACTTGCGGCGAATCAACGTCATCGCAAGGACGAAAACCTGCACGAGCCCCTGGTTGGGTTCACGCCTGATCCATACGCGTGAAAGTTGCTGCAGATTTGCTTTCACGTTCGATCTATGAGTCTGAAATAATGTTTCTCATGCGACTACACGTACGTGTGCACCATGAAATCGTCTATTGACAGATCCCAATGCATCTGATCAAAACCAAAAACCAGTCCACTCTGTACGTATCTCTAGCTGTTACGCTGGTGGGCCCCTCCCAACTGCGTCTCGCGGAGGGAGCCTCGGAGGAAGCGGAGACATTGGCTCAACAAGCTGCCCAGAATGTTTCTCACTACATCCAAGACACAGTCACACAGATGCTTGGAAATGGAAGCAGTCAACCAACTGGCATGACACTGCCAGGGAACGGCACGACTTTCGCTCCTCTCAGCAACGGTACGACTTTCGCTCTCAACAACTGTACCACCGCCGTTCCCACTGACGATGGAGTATTGGAGTTCACTGTTGGCGGCATCCTATTGGCCGCCATAATCCTTGTGCTGCTGATAGGCGGGGCGCATACCCTCCACAAGGGACGTCGTCGCCAGCAGGACAACGAGCTAGCGTCCAGCTCCTACACCCGCCTCCCGTAGCCGCGGTCCTGCATGATCATCTATCAAGAACCATCTGATCAAACTAACAGAAGTTAAAGTGATGAACGTAGAGCATTAAGATTAATTCATTGTTTCTTACGTTTGCATGATCATCTATCAAGAACTATCTGATCAAACTAATGGAAGTTAAAGTGGTGAACGTGGAGCATTAAGATTAATTTATTGTTTCTCACGTTTCTTGTTCTTTCTCTGAACGGTCCACCCATCGTCAACAGCTCGAGACGCCATCCACGTTAGTCCTGCCGCCAGCAGTGCACATACAGCCAGGGCGAGCCCCCCCAGAAGCGCCTTAGTTTCCCTGGGTGTCAGTTCAGTGGTGGTTTCAGTCTTGGCGATTTGGGCCTCAGAAGCATCGCAATCGTCGCTCATCAAAGCGTCATCTTCATCCACAAGAGTACCGTGACCCTCGTTCTTCGAAGGATCGAGGCGACCCAGTACCTTTTGGAGGGCGTCTGCGCAGTCGTCCAGTCCAGTCCTGCCCAGACACTCCGGCACTGGTTCAGACAGCGACCAGTTGAGGGTGACGGACTTGGATGTCTTCGTCGGTTTGCTCTCACTCATGTCCAGTAGGGTCGGCGCTGCCAATGAAACCAGCACCGCAGCCTTGGAGGAGCGGTGACTCAATTCCACCCGCATATTCGCAATTAAAAGGAGTCGGTGGAAACGTATGAACAAATTTATAATAACGGAGCCGTTATCACCGAAAAAAATACTAAGTTCATTGAGATCATTTATAATTAAGGAGTCACAGCCATCACGGACTTGCGCTTGTCGCGGCGATTTCTGACATCTGGATTTCCGCATGCTGGGTGCGACGACGCTTCTTGTACGCGTAAGCTGCGTAGGCAGCGGTCATGCCGATCAGCAGGACAATCGCGACCAGAATAGCTGCGATGTGTTCAGTCGACATTCCCTCGGAATAGGACGGAGTCGTAGGGATGAAGTCCCCTGCACCGCTCTGAATTGTTGGTTTGACAACGTACTTGGTGAACGCCTGTGCTGCTTTTGTTGTCACAGAAGAGACCTCCGGATTCGAGGAGTTCACCATTGTCCCATTAGTGGTGGATAGGAGATCCGTAACCACCTCCACAGCTTCATTCATCACAGTGGAGACCTCCGAATTCGAGGAGTTCCCCATTGTCCCATTAGTGGTGGATAGGAGATCCGTAACCACATCCACAGCTCGATTCACCGCAGTGGAGACCTCCGGATTCGAGGATGTTCCATCAGAGGTGTTTAGGAGATCCGTAACTACATCCACAGCAGTGGAGACCTCTGGATATGAGGAGTTCGCCATCGTTCCATTAGGGGTGGTCAGGAGATCCATCATCTCAGAATTCGGAGAGTTCGCCATTGTCTCTTTAGGGGTGGTCAGGAGATCCAGCATTGTCCCCTTGGGGGAGGTGAAGAGGCTTTGCGTTGCATGAGTATGGTTACCCATACCAGTGAGAGCATCTGTAGCGTGTTCCACTGCAGAGGAGACGTTACGGGTAGGGACGGGAACGCTCAGTGGCACCGAAGATGGCATCATTGGAGCCCGCGATGACAGCATATCTGTTGCACTCGCATTCATCATCAGTGGAGGGGGTGGGGGTGGGGGGGATCCGACGAAGCTCCCTACAAGGGTGCGCAGCTGGTAGGCGCTGACAGAGACGTTGTGCGGTTCAGAGAGATGCATTATTATTCTGAAATATCATGCGGCTTGTGTGTACTTTGGTTCATTGTAATCATACGTCCTACCAAAAAACACGCGAACGCATCCTTCACATCCGAATCAATCACGTTCAGTCTCCAGTCACAAAACAGTTTAAACACGTGTTGTCCAACTGGTGCCCAATTTGAACAGTATTCACTCAATCACTGATCATCGAAAATGCTTGGAGAAGCTCATCGGCTTCAGACTCCAGATCAAATGAAAAAACGGGAAGTGTAGCTGTCTCGCAGGGCGACTTGGATTTTTCAGCGTCGCTGAGTCGGATTGTATACCTTCTTGCCGAATGAGCAGTTTGAAGAGTGGTGACTGGGCTGGCTAAGCTAGAGGGGCTTGGGATGGCGGGAATCTCCTCGCCTTCAGGCACCTCGTCGACGCCTCGGATCTCAGGTACATCGACAGACGATGATTCAAAACAGGCCCTCGGAAATTCAAGAGACGACATCCTCGGAGATGCAGGCGCCGTAGACAGCTGCTGACTCGACTTCCTTGGTAATGTGCCCGATCCAGTCAGTGCTTTTAGGGCACTGACTGCCGGTGTACCCTCCATTACCACTTGCGCCCCATCCCATATCGCGCCAAACTGCGGAAACCAATCGACGAGGCTTGGAGGTCGCGCAATTCCAACCGCAGAGGGAACTATGGTCGCCTGTTGGGGCTCCGTATGCGGTTTGCGCTCGCCTATCCGTCGCCGCTTGGTCAGATGTACACAGGCGTTCTCTACATACTCGGCCTCTTGCAACATAAGGACCATTGCAGCCTTCAAAATAGGTCTTCTCTCGCCTCTTAAACACACCACGTCTAGGTTCGATGCTAGACCGAAGTTCGACAAGCGTTCAGCTGGTAGAGGGTCACAGATCTCTGCGGATGCAGCCATGTTAGCATCGGAGATCGCCTCTTCGAGACGTCTAGCAAGCGTGAGACGAATATTGATGTCGAAGAATGAGAAAGGCCCAGTCATTAAGAGAGAGCCACTAAGAAAAGGGAATTAAAATCTAAAGGGAAAAAAAAATAAAATACTGACGTGATTTGGAATCCCCCATCGTTTTCCTGTACCAGTAGCATCCTGAGACATGCTCTCACCGGCTCCTCATCGATGATGCGTCGCAAGCATCCAATGCGACTGCAGATCGCTCCTGTTAGTAGAACCAGCGCCTGCGGTACTTTTTCCAGATCTATGGTTACGTTGTCGGAGAATTCCTGCTGCCAGGCGTTCACGAGCGCCGTTTGTTTGCGAGATAGCAGCATCACAGAACTTCCCAAAATGTCGTGCCCAACAAGGCCAAAGTCCTGAGGAGTCAGTCCACAGTCTGCAGTTAAGTTGCTGAACAGCTGTAGGGCCAAGGCGTGAGTAACGTCGAGGGAACTGGATCGGACGTGAAGACAAAGAACATGTCTCCGACCACGGGTTCTGACCAAGTGCAGACGGCAAAGACCGCCCAACCAGAAAAACTCTCTCGCGACCCTCGAGCAGGCGAGTAAGCCAATGGGTAGGAAGCTCTTGGCGGACCAGGGAAGCAGGAATACCACAGCCAGTCTACCTTGAGTGTCCAGCAACTCAAATTTTCGAGCCACCTCACAAAAACAGCCTAGGAATATTTTCAGAGCTCTGTCATCTGCTGCCCCGCCAATAACAACCACCATGTCGAAAACGGCTGCTAACGTCTGGTGCTCGAAGACGCAGGTAAAGCAGCCCGGACACTCGGATTGGATCGCGGCCCAGGCAGCCTTCAAATGTCCGCAGCAATAATGAGGAACCAGAAGCCAGTATCCAACCTGAAAGTCTGTGATAACCTCCCTCAGAAATGAAATAAAACGCACTGATTTATTGTTTAGGAGATCCTCTACGCAAGAGATCATCAATCCAAATGGATTTTTAGTTAGATCGCCCCACACTCTTCAGAGCATGCAGAGTGCTGTTTTACCGCAAGCAGACCTCGACAGCATGTGAAGATGTGCGTCTTTTACCCCCTCAAGAGAGAATGGCAGCTCTTGGGTGGTAATTGGCTTGATCTTGCCGTCATCGACGAGCGCGGCTACTTTGTGAAGAATGGCCCCTTGTTTCTCTGGCTTGACGCCGTACTGAGGTCTAGCAAACATCAATTCGTGCGAGAGTGAGGCTCGTTTCAAAAACAGCGGGAGCTGATCCAACGCTCCAGCACTGTCGATGTTAACAATGTGTCCGAAGGGAAGGAGAATGTCCACATATTGGGCGTAGTTATCCTCCAGAGGGAAAGCGTTGAAGATGTAGTCCACGCCAGTGAGCCCCAAAGCCGTCAGCTGCTCTCTTAGCGGCGACTTGTGGTTGATGACGTGGTCAGCACCCAAATCTTTGCACCACTTTATGGTGATGTCTCTAGAAGCTGTAGCCACAACACGCAGACCAAACAGCTTCGCAAGCTGAATGACCATCGAGCCGACACCTCCAGCACCTGGAAGCGCCAACAACCACTTCCCTTTGTCCTGTTCGTCCACATGCATGCACTCTGCAATCCCTTCCCAGGCAGTAATCACCACCAGCGGCAAGGAGGCGGCTTGGGGGGCCGTGAGAGATTTTGGTTTGGGTCCCACAAGTCGATGGTCGACCAGGCAGAATTCGGCATTCGTTCCATTCCGAGTCCAGTCACCAGCAAACATCACCTCGTCTCCCACCTGCACTCCAACCACGTCTTCTCCGGTCTCGATAATTTGACCTACGCCGTCGTAACCGAGGATTTTTTCCCCCGAGAAGATGCCCATGTCGACAGAACGCATCTTGTAATCAATGGGGTTGACTCCGCTGGCCCATATCTTTACGAGGACGTCAGAGCCTACAGCCTTTGGAACTGGCATATCCACATCACGCAAGACGTCCACGTCACCAAACTCACTGAATGCCACCGCTTTCATAATGTATTATGAATTACGCTATTTCAGTGAAACAAACTTCCTCAGTCAACGACTAAAAATTGTCCAATAATACAACGGAAAAACGTCTTAGATACCTCACTCATCAATTGGTTCCATGGCCGAGTTGTAACTCGAAAACGATCCAGATTTGCCCCACGAGTTGACTTTTAGAACTCGCACTTGCTCAGTGACTTCAGCTAGTATGTGAGCCTCTGTATCCAAATCGTAATGCAGAGGCTTAAAGGGTTCTATGTTGCGAAACAGGTCTGACGGCTTGCAGTGCTTCTCCTGGGCCGTTTCCAGAATCAGGTGCAGCCCGGAGTCATCGAGCGAACGCACCACCTCGCCATCTCGGATCATGATCCGAGGATCAATCTCGATCAGATGCCGTTTGCCCAATGTAGGGACGAAGTATTCCCCAGTCTGGGCGAAACGCTCAGCACATTCTGACTGGTCCTGTCTCGGCTTCTTCCAGAAATGCGATCTCATCTCGACCCAACGCGCGCCAACTGATGATTGAATGAATTTCTAGTTGAATTGCTCCGCAACCCACAAATATACAACATCAATGATGAGAGCGTTCAGACACAGTAGAGAATCCCGTTTGCGGTTCGTGATGGTTTGCCGGCTTTTTTGCCGCAGATATTTTTAGGTTTTTCGCGCATGGAGGATGGCGTGGCGGAAGCAACCCGGATCCTTCTGAAGAAATCCTCTGAGGCGAGACCAGAGTTGGAAACTGCCACACTTAAGTTTTGTCGAAAGCTGCGGCGGCTCACCCATGAGGTCCCTGAGCACATCGAAGCTTCAGTTTTACGGTCGCGTAAGCTGCTGGGCAGGCCTGGCAAAAATCGCCGTGACAGACGCGCTTTAAGGGCGGTGGCGGAGGAGATGTGGGGCGGAAAGTTGCTCGGTGATGTGAGTCGCTCTTTGGCTGGACACGCAGCGATTTTGTTTAAAGACCCGGTTGACGGAGATGAAGGCATATCAGGCCGGCATTCGGCAACAAGTGAGAAAGTTTCCTGTGACTAACTTGTTGCCGACATTGGTGGGCCAAATTCCGGAACCCAGGCATTTTAAGGTGTTCCCCAAGCGCGTCACTGGCCACGCTGCTGTGAATAATGAGATTGTCGCCCGTATGGGCCAGGATAGGGCGAGCCACGCGGAGGTAGTGCAAACCATGATCCGTGTCTCTCGTCGCATGCGACAATGGCATGCTGGATCTGTATCCCTTGACGTTCAAGTCAAGACGTTCAAGATGGCACTGGTGCTAGAGGAAGTCGCTGAAGCCCATGCTGCTTTCCAGAAGCAAGCGACGGACAAGAGGGCCGCCGCCTTGGCGTTGGCCGCTGCTTGCGTCCAGTCGAAGCTGGCCTTGGACTTGGAGCGACAACGCAAGGCGGATGCAGCTCGTAAGGAGCGATTGAGGGCCCTACGAAGCAACAATCTGGAGGAGTACGTAAAAATGATTCGTGAGACCAAGAATGAGCGCCTCGTCGAGCTGCTTAACCAGACTGACCGCTACCTGTTAACCATTACAAGGCGAGTGCAGTCCCAAAAAAGGCACTCGAGACAATTTCTGGGCGGCGATGACGTAGAGAGTCAGATACACACGGACTACTACTCAGCGGTGCACTGCATGACGGAGGACACGTTTCAGCCTGAGTGCTTTGTAAACGGAGAGTTGATGCCCTACCAGCTGAGTGGCCTGAACTTCCTAGTGTCTTTGTTCAACAACCACTTGTCAGGGATTCTAGCGGACGAAATGGGCCTCGGAAAGACCGTCCAGACCGTAGCGCTCATTGCCTATCTGCGGGAGGTGAAGCGCGTCCATGGCCCTCACATGGTCGTGGTGCCGCTTTCCACGATAACCAACTGGATCAACGAACTGGAACGCTTTTGCCCATCCGTGCGCGTTGTCGCGTACAAAGGCAGTAAGGATGAACGTTTGGCCGCGGCTCGAATCGTGCGCGACCAGCGCTTCGATGTGCTATTGACGACCTACGATTACGTAATGCGGGAGAAAAGCATCCTTGGAGGGACCTACGTCTTCATTATAGTGGATGAAGGCCATCGAATGAAAAACGCTGCTTCCAAATTCCACTCAACGATTTCCAGCCACCAGTACAAAGCGTCGAATCGGCTTTTGTTGACCGGAACTCCACTGCAGAACTCGCTCAAGGAGCTCTGGGCCCTGCTGAATTTTATTCTACCTGAAGTCTTTTCCTCAGCGGAGGACTTCAACAGGTGGTTCGACAAGCCGTTTGACGACTTGCCTCCTGCGACGGCGGTTGAGGAGAAGGAAGCGCTGCAGTTGTCCGAGGAAGAGCAGTTCCTTGTAATAAACCGGTTACACACGGTGTTGAGGCCATTCCTCCTTCGCCGGGTCAAATCAGAAGTCCTAGGTGACTTGCCTGAGAAACGCGAATATGTGATCCGCCTGCCTCTTACACACTGGCAGCGCATCGGCTATGATCACATGGTTCGGAAGTTTACAGTTCAAAGTGAGGACAACAGAGCTGTGGCCTCCACTAACAACACGGTCATGCAACTACGAAAGATTGTCAACCACCCCTACCTGTTTACAGAGGAGTACTACATAAATGAGAATCTGTACCGCGTGTCCTCCAAATTTGAGGTCCTCGCCAGGATGCTACCGAAGCTGAAGCGAAGCGGGCACAAAACGTTGTTGTTCAGTCAGATGACGCAGCTTTTAGATATCCTTGGCGACCTGATGTCCTTCATGGGTCTAGACTTCTACAGACTTGACGGGTCCATGAATGTAGACTCGAGGTCGGAGTCTATGGCGTTGTTCAATCAGCCTGATGGCCCTGTGAAGTTTTTCCTGCTATCGACCAGGGCGGGAGGTCTGGGCCTGAACCTCCAAGCCGCTGACACTGTCATCCTGTTCGACTCAGACTGGAACCCGCATCAGGATTTGCAAGCCCAAGCTCGTGCTCACCGCATGGGGCAGAAGAGAGAAGTTCGCGTTTTCCGTCTAGTGACGCAGTCAAGCGTTGAGGAGTCCATTGTTCGGCGGGCCTCTCTGAAGTTGAATGTGGATGAGAAAGTCATCCAGGCAGGTCAGTTCAAGGACAACGTCGACTTTGCTGCCCATGAATCGCATCTGAGATCGGTCCTCCAGCTGAATTCTTCCAGCGGGAACATGTCCAACGCGCAGTCTACCTGCCCAGCGGAGCTAAACCGCTACCTCGCCAGGTCTGAAGAGGAGGAAGATCTGTTCAACCAGATGGATGCGGATTTGGGCATCGTAGAACCGACCAGCAGCGTATCCAGCTTCAGCGCGTCGAACGCGAGCATGCCTTCAAGTCACCCTCCAGAGGACCTCAACCACGACCTCCTCGTGAAGGCGGGCCGACTTATGACCTTGGACGAGGTGCCGCCGTCCTGGCTCGTCGCACGGGAGGAGGTGGAGGAGTCGCCAGTAGAGCGTGGCAGCCGGGCGTCCAGAGGGCCCAGGCGTGATGACCTGGCTGCGTACGAGTCATGCAGTGATACGGTGCTGATGAAGGCGGCTCAAGCTTATGAAGATGGGGAGTTCCCGTCACTGGCGGATGCAATCGAGAAGTTTTCAAGAAAACGGCGAACTCGAACATCCAGTGAATCAAGAAAAAAAGCCCGCAAGGCCTGACTTAGGCATCTAATGATAGTACTACTCATGACCAACTCCGGTGATAGTGTGCGTAACCCTGTTTTTTACTCTAAATATTGGATGATACACGCGTCACTTCTGACTGTATTATTAGCACAGGCGTGGGGCAGTCAGGTGAATGAAAGATACGCATCGAATGTCTTTCCACTCCCTTAACTTCATTCGTTGCAGATGGTTTCTTTCCGGGACCTCATCCCTATGGAGGCTACTTGCGATGCCGTGCAGGATGCATGGTCAGTGCTCGACACGCAGGAGGTGGGTGCCATTGTGGAGGCTGCTAACATTTGTTTCAGCAGGTTTTATCCTGTAGTGATCTTACCACTACTGAAGCTGCAACGACGACGACGTTCATGTATCCCACTGAGGCCAGCACCTTCCCGATCCCTCCAACCTTACCGACAGTGACTTCTGGAACCACTACACGGAGTA
>NW_027151550.1:0-3304 GCF_019968955.1 Porospora cf. gigantea A | reverse complement strand
ATAAAGAACCAGATATCCCATGAGTATCAGCCACGTCAATGACGTCAGGTGACGCGAAGTCGTGGTTACGGATTTAAACATCACACGACAAGGTTCACTCGGACATGCGTGTCTTGCTCGGTGGATACCTCACAGCCACTCGCACAACCTCAGCTCGAGGTGTCGAATGTTCGGGTTTGTCAGGCTCGCTGTCGGTCTCGTCCGTCCACTCTGACTCCACCGCGCCGTGTTCGGGGTCTTCCACGAAGGCGGCGGCGTCTTGAGCAGGTGGAGAGTCTTCATGAGTGGGTGTTGGGTCTTCGGGGACGTCCCCTACTTCTGACATATGCCCCACGGAACTCAACACAGCTGTTTTCTTCTCACTGCTAGATTCACTCTGCCCTCGGGGAGTGTCCAACCGAGGTTCCTTCACGACAATCTCCTGAAGTTTATTATCCCTCTCAAGCTTGTCTCTCTCAGCCTCAGCATCGTCCTTCTTTTCAATGCTCTTCCGCAATTCTCGCAACAGCTTCTCGCGTGCGGGATTGAATACATGGGCCCCCAATAGAGCGCTTCGACTGTAGTCGGCCTGGCGCCTCAAGGGGTTCCTTTCTCGGTTGTCGACGTCTCGCTCGTCCTCATCGTGCTCCAAGCCAACTAAATCCGGCGACACGGTAGCCATGCGCCCCTCGGGAATCAAGTCCTCGTAGCGGTGAATCGCAGCCCTAGTATGTGACGGGCGGGCAGGAGGACAGTACACATTTATCTGGGCAGGATGCAACGCAGGAGAGGTGGTAGGCATGCCTATCATCCCCCCCGCAGCTACCATTACTCCGGGTGCGTCTGCTTTCTGCTCCGCCGATTTCCTCACCTTTGTGCTGCTGGCGTCCCTTAATAACGTCTCGTACCGCCGTCAGCCATCGATGCACAGCCGGTGCGGAGTCCGTTCCGAATAACCAGTAACTCAGCGCAACATCTCCCTGCTTTCGAACGCATTCAAAGCCGGCCTTCACAGCCCCTTGATGCATGCGAGCCAACGGCGAGATTCCAGGTTCTATGAAATGCCGGACCTCGCAGCGAATGCCCTCGGCTTCCTCTCCCCACAGGCAGACGACAGAATCCGGTGGCAGGTAGACCAGTTGATCGTTTTCGATGAGCCTCGGCAGCTCCAGGCATATAAGTGTCTGGGTTTCTGGGTCCGTCTGAAGAGTTAAGGGTCGGCGCGTGTCCGCTCTCACCACGTTAGACACTAACAGGAACTGATCACATGCCAAAGCCAAGCGCACGAGACCCCATTGCTGGTGGAATGCATCGCGACGGAACAAGAAACCCTCCAGCTGAACAGACACGTCGAGGAACTCCGGCGTGTGAAGCATAGGCCCTTTGTACGCGAAGTCGAAGGCCGCCGCCTCGGAGGGCCCCGAGCCTGACTTGCGTAGCTGCTGCTGTTGCTGGTGCGTCCGCAAGCCCTTAGGAACGACCCAGCCAGAGACCAGCGCTTCCGCCTCCGCGTGAAAGTCGGCGGCGTAGGAGTCGTACAGCGGCAGTAGTATGTCGCGGAGCTCTGAATCTCCAAGGACAGAGTGGATGAGGTTCACCTTTTGCTGGTGGTACTCAGCAGGTGAGGGGGGGAACTCGATGGCCTCGCTGTCCTTCCAGAGATTGCCAACGACATCGATGTGATGGATTTGCCTTCCCAGTTGCTGGTTGACGGCTCGTAGCCCGTCCAATGCACTCAGCGTTTTCTGTGTGAAACTAACGCCTGACCTACTGAATCACAGGGGTGGAGTAACCGACGTACTTCCTCACATGTGAGCTTGTTCCACGGAACAGTCATTGGCTCTGGAGAATCCATCAGAGGCTGGAACTGACCCGAGAGGAGAGGCATGAGCCCGCAACCCGGATGTTTGAAAAGGTGCACCCAAACGTTGACACCTGCAGTGGGGTTACGGTCACCGAGAGCCAGAACTGCGTCCAGCTGTTCGAGTTTCAGGGCCAGGTAGTTCCGAAAAATTTCGTTGTTGCGTGCGAGCTCCTCAGTATCTCGCGTACTCCAGTTTTCCAGAGATTTCAGGTCGTCGCCCACGTTGTCGTACTTCTGGGCCATGACGGTACGCAGATTGGCACACGATGCTCGAATTCTCCGCCGCATCTCCTCCATTGCTGATTGGGTCTGGTGTCCCAGGTGCTCCAGCTCGTTAACCACAGCGAAGCACTTTCGGATGCAGTCGTCCATGCTTCGTTCGGCCGCCTCTAACAGATCTCGTCTCACAACCGTGACACCGTCAGGATCCAGCTTCATGCTGGGATGCTGGTGATGTCGGCCACCCGCCTCAAAGCAGTACACGCAGCAGGGGACCATGTCACACTGTGAGCAGCAGTACACCAGGTCGAACGCTGCAGCATCAAGCGTGTCTCGACGAAATCGGGCCTGGCAGATGTCACACGACTGCTGCGCGCCGCGGAAGCTGACCTCCCCCTCCTCTGGGGCCGCGTGCTCCTCACCCAGATCGGCCAGGTAGCTCCATGCGGGCTCCGGGGCGGACGCCCGCTGCGTTTCAGAGCCGTCCCTCCACTTGCCTCCTCACCCAGCATATGCACGGCGGCAGGTGACCGTTGTGTCATATCCGCTACAGCTACAGGGCTGGTTCGGACGAGATCCGAAGAAGCTACTGTGATAACGTGCGTAGCGAAGGGACCCTCGATATGCTCCTTCCGAACGCAGGCTCCGCACATGTAAGCGCTACATTCTCTGCAGAAAAGGCTGCCAAGAGCTCTGCATGCGGCGCCCGGCGTAAACTTACGACCAGCACCTTACACAGACTCGAGTGGTCGTCGGGTCAAAATCAGTGAACCCCGCAAACACCTCTGGTCCTCCCGCTGGGCTACTGAGGTCTGTATTTACACCGGAGAACCCTCACTTATTCCTGGCCTCACAGGGTAATCGAACAGCAGATCAGGTTTGGAGGGGTCGAAGAGTTCTTGCTGGGCCCAGGGGTCTCTCCTGTTTCCTGGACCCTCGAAGGGTGGGTCCACAGCGACGTATCCGACAGTTCCCGCCGCTGGCGAAATCCCGTCTGGTCGGATCTACTGATGCCCTGCCCCATCCCTCACGTCTCGCGCATACTCTATGGCTCTCTCCGCCTCCGTCGCAGCGATTCTAGCCTCTTGAACGGCCGCTGTTTCGTCAATCTCATGTAGAACAGCCTGCTGGTCGTGCAGCCATCCCTTCATGTCCATGGAAAATCTGTCACGTGGAACGTCACCATGGCGTCACCTGACGTCATTGACGTGGCTGATACTCATGGGATATCTGGTTCTTTAT
>NW_027151549.1:0-25039 GCF_019968955.1 Porospora cf. gigantea A | reverse complement strand
CCGTTCTGATCTCGGGGCCCTTGGTGTCCAGCAAGATGCCAACATGCTTCCCCGTTATCTTGGCAGCCTCTCTGACTCGGCCAAGAGTCTTGGTATGCGTGTCGTGGTCAGCATGAGAGAAGTTGAACCGGGCAACGGTCATCCCTTCGTTGATCATGGTCACCAGAGTGTCCACCTCCCAGCAAGCGGGACCCATGGTACACACGAGGCGTGTCTTTCTTTGCAGGAAGTCGTCATGCTCTCTCTCGGCCAAGATTTGACTCACGCTGTAGTGAGATGTCTTGCCGGTATTGGCGCCGAGGAGAGAAGAAGAAGCTGCGCGAACCATCAAGGATGTCTATTATTTCGAGTCCTTACGTATCACACTCATAACAATTAAATTTACTTTTTGTGGGGTAATGTTAGCAAGCACACGTCATCGCTACGTACATGCAACTGAAAGCACTGGCGAGTCACCTCACAAAAGTTGATGTTTCAGGTCCGCTATCAATAGTGCAGACAATCGGTGTGCTGGCAGCAGTCGCATTCCAACAGCAGCGGTCGTGCGCAGACACGCTAAATGCGATATAATGGCGGAGTTGTCGTTCCCCGATCTCGAATCGGAGGTCGCTGCCGTCACGAGCTGCATGGGCCGTCTCCGTCAAGCCAGCCCAGACGGCACCCTCGAGGGGCTAATGTCGGCTGTCTCCGTGAAGGAAGGCGCCAAGCTGAACTTGGTGCTCTCGCTGGTTTTGATGTCCGTCGAGTTTAGCATGTTGCGGTTTCATGGGTTGCGGCCAGCGGATTCACCTTGCACCAATGAACTCACACGAGTTAAGAGTGTCTATCGACGGTACCAGGAGCTGAGCCAGAAGGAGAGCGTCGAGGGCATGCAGCCGCGGGTAGACAAAGCGGTGGCAGGTCGTTTGGTGCAGTTCCACACTTCACAGGCTCCTGATCCAGAGCAGGTGAAACCGGCAGACGTCGAACCCTCAACTCTAAACGACACCAAGACGAAGGTTAAGCCCTCGGTGCCCGGAACACAGTCGTCTGATTCAAGGGTCAGCTCCACATCAAAACGGAGGCCTACGAAGCATGATGGTGCTAAGGTCAATTCTGTGGAGCCTGAGAATTCTAGTGCAAAGGTCGACTCCCAGTCATTAAAAAACGCCACGACCAAGCCAAAGGTCAAATCGCCAAAAGGCGCCACAACCAAGCCAAAGGACACCAGTGTTAAAGCCAAGCCAAAAGGCGCCACAACCAAGCCAAAGGACACCAGTGTTAAAGCCAAGCCGAAAGGCGCCAAGACCAAACGACTTCCAGCAACTGGCGACTGCGACAACCACCTTAAACCACAAGAGCTCGTCATTGAGCTCAGTGACGACGCTCTCCCGAACACTCGCAAACGAGGGCGCCCTCCTGTGAAGCATTCAAAGCGCCGCAAGACGGGTAGGTGATGTAGATGAAGCCAGAAACGTTAGGCTCAAGAAATTATGGTGTCTGATCTCACATCGAACTGCGTTGTGTGTGTGCGAAACCAGATTCGCAGCCTGTTTCAGATGCGCTTCCTAATATTTTGCACTGCTGGCGTGACTCTGGCCGTCGAACCAGTCATGCCTACCGGCATTCCCCACTACAGTAAGTGCCCCCGATCCCCTCACCTAATTTTGTGTCCCAGCGACACATCTAGGGCCCTTGGTTCACAAAGAGCAGATCTCCCAGCCGCCTGACCCGGTGCTTAAATACGTGAACAGGTCCAAGAGTCTGGCGAAGACGCCGGAGCACCTTCGTGCGCTGGGTCGCGGACTGAAGGGTGACGGGTGGGACCACAGTTATCTGGACAAGGCCATCGACTACAGAGTCAAGTTCGTCTTTTCACCTGACAGTGAGAGAAAGCGATGATAGACACAGACAAAACCGCACAACTGGACTCGAAGGACGCCCCAGAAAACTCGTCGCTTGAGAGCTTGCTCCCAGCAGCATCGGCCAAAATAGGAGGGAAGGCTGGAGATTTCGTGGTCATCCACCCGATGGAGGATACCACGGTAAGCTCCTTACCCGTGGGCGCAACTGTGAGATGTGGTCCAACTCCACGAGTCATAATCAGACGAACGGGCGACGGAAAGAAATTTCCAATGGACGATGTGGCTAACGATGATCCTATCAAGAGAGTAAAGGAGAAGGCGGCTCCCATGGTGGGAATCCCGGCGGACACACTCGACTTGTCTGGCCACCCCAACGACAAGACGTTGGCTCAGTTGAACATACCCCGTGGAGCTATCCTGGACGCGACCAATAAGGCTCCTGTCAAACGGCACGCAGCAGGGCTTGACACAGTCGAAATCAACGCGATCCTGCCAAACGATAAGGAGGCGCAGGTGATGGTGGGCAAGGACCAAAAACCTGAAGCAATAATATTCGCGCTTGCGGCTGGCAAAAACCTAGAAGGCCCTAACCCCGACAGGAACTTCTCAGTCGGTCCCGAAGACGTGTTCGCCCCTCCCTACCCTGCCAAGAGCATTCATGAACTGGGTATCAAGCCCGGCTCCACCGTTCGAGTCAAACGCGCCTTTACCGTGGTTCTCGAGCGTGATGGGACCGTGATGCTGATCCCAGTAATGCCAGGATCCATCGCTGCCGAATTACGGGCCAGCGTGGTTAAGGCTCGCATGGATGACACTTTTGGCGACATGGGCACTCTGAGCAGCCTGAAGGACCTCCAGCAGAAGGTACTTCCGCTCTCTCCCTTCTCGGAGATCACTGAGCTCGACCATGTACCCCATGACACGATCGTGGTCATTCAGGACGCCAGCCGAGGAGCAATGATGGTCACCGAAACCTTCGGCTCAGCCAACATCGTGGACCTCGTCAAGTCCGAGGGCTTTGCCAGCGGCCGAAACAAAAACCTGCTCAATCTGCTGGGAGACATGGTAAAGCCTGATTGCGACTTTGAAGCCCTCGGACCAGAGGAGTGCGCGGCTAGTGAGCAGTACATCGACGCCCTTAGTCAGTACGACTCCAACAAAGCTTGGATCCTGCTGGTGTTGTTCGTCATCCTGTACTTCGTTGGCGCTATAATGCAGTTCCTTGTCAACCGCATCACGCGAGGCGTGGAGGCCTCGGAAGACTTCATTGCGATAGAGATGTTGCGTATGGTCTTCAGGCAGCTGGCAATCATTGGGCTGGTGCTCGCGATCATCGAGGTGGCCCTCCACTTCGACTTCGTGGGTGTGTGGTTCGTGCACCTGCTCATGACGGGCGTAGAGATCGTCCGTGGAGACTCCTCCTACGCGACTTCGGAGATCAACGACATCGTCATGGACGTCATGCTCATGTGTACCTACTTTCTGGTGTGCTACGCGGGTCTCGTGCTGTGCGTGACTGTTGGTGTGTTCTTCGTTCGGCGGCGGCTGGAATCGGTGGATACCCGCTCGTCAGAGGCGCTCACGCTTCACGAGCACAGCTGGAAGGCGCAGTTCGCTGCACGGAGGCTCATGTTTTGCCGAAGTATCCACGACATCGCTGTGGATGGTCTCGACCCGCAGGGCTTCTGGTACTCAAAGTATTCCTTCGCGTCCATGGTGACGGCGGCCATGGAAGTCGTCAGGCTGAACCGTGTCGGACTCATCATTTGCGGGTGCTCTCTGCTGTGTTTTGCTCCATTCAGGACCATTCGTCAGGGCACTCAGGTGATCGTCGTCTTGAGCATTCACTGCGTCCCACTGTTCTTGATGATCCTGCTGGCCATACGGCTGTTCTTCCTTCGACGCCAACTGCTGCCACACAGCGTGAAGGAGTACGTTGCGTATCACGACGACGATGAAACCTTCAGCAGACAGAACCCTGAGTTGGAACCCAAGTACATGTTGAATCAGCAAGCCCGCTCCTTCCTACCAAAGAAACTGCAACCTCTGATCCGAGGAACCTGTTGGCCTAACAAACAAGAGTCTTTGTTGTGGTTTGGGCGCCGAAGCAGGGGTATCAGCGCTCGTTGGCTCCAGTGGAACTCCCTGGTACACACGAGCACGTTGGCTTACGTAGTGTTCCTGTGCGAGACGAGTCCAGAGTTATGGAGGCACCAATACAAGCCATGGCCCATACTCATAACGTCTCTTATCAGCGGACTGTACTTTGCCCTGGTCCCCTACATCCTGTGGTTGCAAGGGCATATCTACTATGAGCAAATGCTCATAGACGACTTGCTGCTTTCAAAGGTCTGGCAGGAGAACCGTAACCTAACCATTCGCCGGTTTGCCACCCTTGTTGACGCACTTAAGACGCGTTCCACTCTCATGCAGGTTAAGAAAGGTGGCGAGGAATTACTGAACTCGATGCAGCTGGAGTACGACCAGGCACCAGAAGATGTTCAGGCGCAGATAGACGGCTTCTGGGACCGCATGCACCTTGGTGACGACGGAGTCATGCATCTCCCGAGCCTTTTCCGCCTGCTCACTCGTCTCGGAATTAACGTGCAGAAGGAGGAGGACGTGCAGACATGGTTCGACACGTTCAGCGTAGACGGACAATCCATTGATCGGAGAGGGTTCAACGCTCTGCAGTTCGTGGTGAAAACCCTGCTGAAGTCCAACGTGGACCCAGAAGCGGTGGCGGCATCTCTGCAAGAAGATCACCCTGATCTAAACAGTGAAGTGACGCCTACCACCTTAAGAACCACGATACTGCCAGCCGTACGACTCAAGTGGAAGCGCTTCCATTGCCAACATCTGTTTGACTACATGACCGGCGAGCCTGGCGTTCAGCGCCTGAGTGTCGCCGAGTTCGTGGCTGGCCTGGAGAAGATCGAAGAGAAGACTTTGGGCACTCTGACAAAAGCCGTCCGCGAGCTTCAGACGTAAATCAATGACAGTACATGGTATGGTGAGGCGAAGGTACCATAAAGTTCTTAGCTCCAGGACCGCAGGCTTAAAATGCGGCCCTGAGAGTTTCATCAAACCCACGTGGCTTAACCGTCAGACTTTTCGTGGCGATATACCTCCTGCACAGCGCCTGCACCCGAACGGTGTTGCATCGACGCCCTAGGTAGCTCTTCCGCAAAGACTGTTTCTGCTTGATGGCCTCGATGATGTTCACGATAGGCAGCCAGGCACTCAGCGCGTCGCGCTGCGCTTCATCTACCCTCTTCACAGCGCTAGGTTTCATGAAGATCATGGTTTTGCCCAGACGGAAGTCCGCCTTCTTAACCTTCGTGCAGGCGACCATCTTCTCTGCGCGGATACGCGGCTCTTCGGAGCCGCCAACGAGCCCCAAATTCACGAACTTGTACTGCTGAATGAACTCATTGAACTCCCTTCGGTAAGAGAATCCCAGTTCTTTCAGCTTCAGCGCGTCCATGATAGACAGGGCGTACAGCTGCACAAGTACCTTGGCATCGTGGAAGGTTAGCGGACGCTTAAGGTCGTTCGGCTTGATGCAACGCACGAAATGCGGTTCGGTGTTGTTAATGATGCCCATGAGGCTATTGAGCTGCAGAAGGAACTGTGATCCAATCAGCTCCCCTTTGGCCAGTTTTCCCTTCTCCTTCTTCACGCCTGCAAAGAGATCGGAGGTGACTGGGTTGGGGGAGGCTTGAATGACGTCGATCAACTCAGCCCTCAACACATCCCGATTCTTGAAAATGAAGTCCTTGATCACGTAGTCTATGCGTCCGATAGTATGCTCCACTGTGAACCTGTCTTCGCTGCCATACTTCCCACACACGAAGGTAGCCTCGTTCTGCAGCGCCTGCTTGGCGGTGGAGAGCATCTTCTCATCCGTTCCGCCTGAAACGAGGCACTGGTCCTCCAATACGCTCATCAACGACTGCCTCCCTGTGAGCATGTTGATGACGTCATCGTTTGTGGTCCAGTCGATTTTCGCGTCGGAAATACCCTCAGCCCTGTAAAGCTTCGTCTCCCGGTCAAACACGACGTCTACGAAGTTCTTTTGGAGTTTCTCGTTGGTGATGTTGATGAAAAGCTGTTCCAAAGAATTGTTAGGGAACACCTCGAATCCGAAGATGTCTAGCATACCCATAAACTGAGTGAACCCAGCCGTCGGCTCGATGTTCACGTTTAGCTTCTTCACGATCCAACCAAACAGAGCATCGTACAAGCCCTTTGAAAGTGAGCCCCGGAGCATCTCAGCCGTGGACTTATCAAACGATGAATGGACGACCGACTCGCCAATTTTCATATGCTTCCGACAGATAGCGTCTTCAATGGCCTCCACATCTAGTGCAAGCAACTCACACGCATCAAGCAGGTGCCGCTTAGTGGTTTTGCTGACCTCCGCAGCGTCGGTGAGTCCGTCGCGACTCACACCATCAATCTTGGCGTTACCAAGCAAGAGGACGCCCGAAATGATTTTGAGGATCTGGTTCTGCTCAGGCTTGGTGAGCTGCATGATATCGAAAGCACGCTTGACATCTTTGAAGTCGGCCACATCATCGATGCCGTCAGCGTCAGTGCAGTTTGGGTTGAGCATGGCGTATTCCTTCAAGCCCAGCAGCTTCAGGTCTCGGCGACATTCGGAGGAGGCACTCTTCAGAAGTTGATAGAAAATGTGATAGGATCTCTCGCTCGAGTCCTGCATCACCACTCTCGACTTCTCCAACAGGAAGTTCTGCACCTTGCCGTAGCGAATACCACCGCCCTTGACAACGTCCAGCATCATAAACCGCCCGAAACGAGACGAGTTATTATTGTTGGTGGTCTTCGCGTTTCCGAAGGCCTCGAGGACAGGATTTGCAGCAAGTACGGCATCCTGAATTCGAAGGTCAATTCCGCCAGTCTTGGCAGAAGCGAAGTACCTCATAATTTGCTTGGTGGCTTCAGTCTTCCCAGCACCCGACTCGCCCGAAACGATCACCGTCTGGCTTTTCTTGATTCCGTGGAGGGTATCCAACGCAACCCTTGCGGTCTTGAAGATGTGTGGAGCCAGACGAGCGGCGTGAGGAGCATCTCTGTAGCCGGCAATGTGTGCATCGGTGGCGTTCTTGAGATCCTTAAACGGATTGACAGCGACTAACAAAGGGTCAGCGGAGGAATATATGAGCCCCAGCTTCATTCTGGCTCGCAAGAACTCCAGCACGCAGGCATCGTTCTTGTGTGGTAGGTTTCCAATGTCGCTGACATCTTCGTAACCTATGTTCTCGTTTAGATTGTAGGCGTCCGCCTGAACTACGGTGTAGACCTCCTCCTTCGGGTCCTTTGGTTCGATCTGCTTGACCTTGATATCCTTTAAGGTGCTGCCGGGCTGAGTCAAACACTTGACGAACAGAATGTCGCCGTTCTTGTCAACTCCAGGACCCTTGCTTGACCAGATGGTGAATCTAGACCTGGCCTTTCCGGCCTCATCCACAACATCCACAAGAGAGCTGGCTGTGCGGAATTGCTTGGTCTTGGTCTTCGGGGGCATAACTGTAGAATATGACTGTATTGGTGCTATATGAGGGGTGTGACGATTTCGATCATGCCATAAATGAGCTTGCCGGAAGTCCAGTCCCAATGATCCGATCCCAATATCCAAGCCCCGCGAACATCTCTGGGCTCCAAGCCTCGACCGTTGTGGGCATCTTAATATTAGATAAATGGTCAAGAAGTTTCAAGGCGCCACGGGACTCAAAGTGGCTGTGATCGGAGATGAGGACACTGTGGTTGGATTCTTGATGGCTGGCATTGGCACGAAGGATGGTCAAGGCCGCACCAACTTCCAGGTGGTCACGCCCAAGACGCGCCAAAGCGATATTGAAGACACTTTTAAGGCCTTCACCACTCGTCAGGACGTGGCCGTAGTCCTCATCAACCAGCATGTGGCCGAACAGATTCGTCATGTCGTGGACATGCACACAGCGATCGTGCCCACAGTTCTGGAGATCCCGTCTAAATCTGAGCCTTATGACGCAGCGAAGGACTCGGTTATGCAGAGGGTGAAATTCTTTTTTGGGGGGCAGATCCCGGACGGCTGAATGGCCTCACCTGAAAATTAGATATGTTGCTGTATTCAATTCGTCAGCGTGATACGAGACATTTACAGTATTAATAAACGACTATGAGAGTATTGACTGCCCTGCTGGCAACCCGTGCCATAGGTATCTGCCCTCAACGCGAGTCGTTCAACAGAGGAGGCGCGGAGTTTTCTTTTGCCGACTATCCGAGCGTAGAGACCTGGTGTGACGCTGTAATTAGTTCGACTTCTTCTTGTTCGGACGCCTTCTCCACCGCATCGAACGCGGGTCTCGACTGTGGATTGACTAACCCTGATGCTTGTAGCAAGGCGGATGTGTTCTTGGCGTCGTTTGATATGGACAGTCTTCCAACATGGCAGACCTACTGCAAGGCGATTGCTGCGGCGCCATGCGATATGGCCCTTGCACACGTCAAGGATCAAATGACGGACTGCGCCTTTGACGAGGAATGTAATATAGGACCCAACATTAAGTTCGGCTTTGCGTTCTCAGAGAATCCTGCATGGATCGATGTCTGCGATGGGCTCTCAAAAGTTTATAAAGGATGCAAAGCGGCCCATGATAGGGCCATGAGCATGATGAGCACGGATTGCGGGTTTCCAACAGGGGATACAACGCCAACAACGACGTCGCCGACACCTAACCCAACCACCCCCTCAATAACTACTATTGCAACAACGACAACCACTACCACCACCACAACCACTACCACAACTACGCCAACCACCACAACCACTACGACAACCACTACCACAACTACACCAACCACCACGACAACCACAACCACGACAACCACGACAACCACGACAACCACAACAACCACTACAACCACAACAGATACGCTTCCCTTCAATTTGAATACTGACTGCTTTGAGTACAACGCCACCCTCCTCGGGGAAGAGGACATTGCAACGTATGATAACGTGGGCGACACTACTGTATGCCTTCGTCGTTGCTGGGAAAACCAAGGGGCGTGCCAGTACTTCGTGTTAGACGCCCACAACAAAGTTTGCCATCTAAAGGACAAGACCAGTGACCGGGTTACTAAGGAGGGTTTCGTAACTGGCAAACTGAGCTGCTTCGTCACTACCACCACGACGACTACAACTACCACGACAACTACCAGAGATTACGAGATTCTTACAGTACCACCATGTGTACGAAAGGGCCTCGGCCACATAGGGGATCAAGTCAGACAAGTCTTCTCACCGCGAGCTGAAGACTGCCTCCATGAGTGCCTTGGGATCTATCAGTGCGAAGCTTGGACATATGAAGTAGGGAGCGGCAGGTGTCGCATCCAAGACTACGCCCCGCAACTCAAAGCATCTAGCGATTTGATTGGTGGCTTTAGGTGCCATAATAATATACCGATTCGCCCCCCCCCGCTACCGCCAGCTCTTTCGGTTCCGTCATTTTGCCAAACTAAATCCTCAGGAAAAAATGAAGAGGACTTGCTACTTACTCAAGCAGTAGAATCTGTGGATGACTGCTACAAGGATTGCGCTCAGCAGAAGTCGAGGGGCTGCGCTTATTTCACTTATGACCCCTCCACCAAGGATTGTCATCTGCGAAGAGTCAGCGGTTTTTCCCCTGACGAGTCGAAGGTGTCTGTCTCCATGCTGTGTGCTATCAACGGCACCACTACGACCACCACAGCCCCGCCGCTGCCCTTCATTCCAGACCCCGCTTGCTTCCTGCAGAATTTGAACATAAGAGGTATGCAAGGGGGCGCTGTTAGTAACAGCCCCAGTAAGGAGCAATGCCTGCGCGATTGCTGGTGGGATCCGGTATGCGTAGGGTTCAGCTATTCTGCCGTTTTACGCGAGTGCTGGATGAAGTACCAAGACAATCGGACAGTGCCAGTTGATGGTGTTGTGTCCGGATTTCTCTCTTGCTTCGTCAAATCGCCACTGCTCCCACCCCAACCGCCGCCAGTCCCGCTGGCGGCACACTCCGACCCTACTGATCCCTCGCTCTTGCGGTGTCTGAAGTACAATGTGTCGCTGATGGGTCCTCCGCACTCGGATTGGGAGTTCTATACAAACACGAAAAAGACCACCGCCAAGGATGTCGAGGACTGCGTTCGGAACTGTGTGGAGGACAGGGCCAATCTCTGTTCGTGAGTCAGCTCGTTTTACTTTTGTTTCCCTTTGTGTTCCCATGCATCCGTTTCAGACTGGTGAACTTCGACACTTCTACAAGTGAGTGCACGTTGCTTCGGGCGGCTGGAGGTCAAAAGTACGATCCCAATACGGTGAGTGTGGATCTTGGCTGCCTCTACCCGAAGTACTATCGACCTTGGCGCTACGCGGGCTCTACTCACAAATTCGACCCCACGTGAGTTCGAAGCGAGCACATCACTCAGTGACATTGTCCACTCCCCACGCTGTGATCTCCAGAAAAAAAGAGAGAAGTCGCTTGCCTACGCCCAATTCCTGCATGTTGATAGACGGCAAAATTGCGTGGACGCTTGCAGGAACGACAGCACAGCCGGCTGTGTTGCTGGGTCATATCACCCTAAGGACCGCAGGTGCAATCTTCACCTGCCTGGTCCAGGTGTGGAGAACGATGCGGATCAGGCGGCTATGTTTAGACTAAGCTGTGATCGCAGTAGAGACTACATATTCGGCAGAAGCAACGTGCACCTCACAGTGGGCTGGGATGACGACCCGGACTGGTGCTCGGCCAACTGTGGGAAGCGTTATATTACAGCAACCGACAAACTTGGTGTGAGTCCGATCCCGGACACCACCTTCAACCTCATTCCCGTCCGTGACGGAGTTAAGATCCAAGTGAGCGCATGCGGGTCTGCAAACGTTGGCAAGCTGTTCCGTGAGGGCGACCCCATCAATCCTCTGTGCCTCCTTTGGAACATGGAGGTTTACACCGACAACATGAACCAGCAACTTGATATTGCGAGCCTTGAGGACTGCGCAATAGCCTGCTCCCGTGTCACGGGGTGTGAATACGTAACGTATGAGCCCGGATTATCTATCTGCCACATGAAGTCGGAATACAAAGGAAGAAGGAGCAAGAAGTTTCATGCGCTGAGGATGTCCTGCCTTACGGACCAAACATCGTTAGCCGATGTAGAACTGGATGTCAAACCGGAGTGCTATCTTACAAACCGCGACATTGCAGCTTATGACATGCAGGCCGTGGAGGACGTCGAGACTATAGAGGAGTGCGTCAAGCGGTGCTACCTGAGTCGAAATTTCGGGTGCAAATCCGTTTCTTACAAAAGTACGTCCAAGATGTGCCACTTGAAGATAATCATGGAACCCAATTTTATCTCTAAAAGCGGTACCTCGTCGCTGATTATGGACTGCATCACGGACGCATTTATCAAGAGTAGAAGCTGCAAAGAGGGCACATACGTCAGTTCGACCGGCACATTGGTAAAGGAGGCTGATGCGGCGATCTTTGCGCAGATTGATGCAGGCCTCCTAACTTACTTTCGCGAAGCCACCACTGGGCTGTACTTCTTTTTCAGCAACGCTCCCGACGACCCCGCCATTTTGCGGGGGTCGTCAGGTCCAACCAAGATGTTTGAGATTGTATGATTTCAACGACAGCCACGCATAAACGGATTGCATCTCACGTCAGCATAAAAACTCCTGTCCACCCTCGAATCTCGTACGCCATGCAGTTTACCCCGGCTACTGAAGCCAGAACCAAGACTAGGCACCAGAACACGGACGCCACGAGGAAGACTTCAGGCCGTTTGACAAAGGGCAGCGCTGACATTCCAAGCACCATGATGTAGCCGTAGTACATCCAGCCTAAGCCTGACATCAGGTTGCCCAATATGAGGGCGATCCTAGGCGGTTTCGCGGACCATAGTAGCGGCAGCATGAAGTACCCGCCTACGCAACTGTGTCATGTCGTACATACAGTGCTCACTCTATGACGAATCCAGGGAAGATTGCATTACAGTGCACATCGAAACAGTATATCCACTCTGCTTGGGTGACCGTATGATCGTCGGCTGCCTGGTCCCACCCAAAGCCAGAGCCACCTGCGCTGTACCTGACGACGCCCACGTGGTTCACGATATAGAAACACACACTGGCAATCACCACGCCTGTGTGCTAGGCCAGATCATCTCACTTCCGAACCCAAACACCACTCCAGTGGACCACAACACAGAAAGCGCTGTCTGATACCAGCTCAAGCCGAGAGCGAATGTGTAGGCTAGATCCGTCTGTGAAGCGCGACAATCCCACCCACCATGCCAATGAAGAACGCCAAAACCAGGGCAAAGGAGGGGTCGTCTCGGGACATCCTGCCTTTGACGTGTCTCCGAAACTCGGAGAAGTTAGTCAGTTTGCGAGGGTTGGAAAAGAGGTAAACCACCTGTGCCACGTTGTACTCAAAATCCACCACCCCCCAAGCGCGAGTCACAGACCAGCTCCTCCAGCTGGTTCAGATGCTTCACGAGGCCCACCTGCCAAGCCAGTCTCGAAATTGAGGTGGAGTGTAGGGCGCAAGCATTTCAACGTGCTCACCTACAAAATCGACGGTTAAATTACCTATTTAGGATGCGTCTTCTAACCGTCTTGTTGCCGGCTAATTCCGACCAGTCCGCCCATGAGATCGCACTCACACTGCCTGACGGACTTAGGTAAGCAGAATCTTAAAATCTCCCTCATCCTCTGCAGCATAGAGGAGGACCGCTTGCAGACCGCGCTGACTACTGCTAAAGTCGAGGGCCTTCAGCTAGAGGCTCAGCGGGTCCTCGACAAAACCGGCACTGCGTCTTTGCGAGTGTGGCCACTCGCGAAAGATCTAGGCCGAGTGGGAGAGGGGCCGATCATCATGGCTAATCCACTGGACAAATGCGTCAACTTGCGATTGACGCGTCTGTTGGAGGCCAACTCCGAGTGCTACACCAAGAAGGCCAAAAAGAAAGTGGAGCTTCCAACTTTCGGAGGCGACGTTCTTATCGCTTGGAGTGAGCGAGGAGGATACAGCTTACACAGAAAGTGGTTACGACGAGTTTACTAAATCAGTGGCCCTCTCCAACTTTTCCCTAAAATCGTACTACAGATCCTCCGGGGAGCAGTTGACTGATTTCGAAATCGTGGACGTCACGCACCCTCCGAATGTGATCGCGCCCCAGCTCGCGCTGCCGAAGAAGGAACCCGCCAGCAGAACCGCATCCTTTGAGGCCGAAACTTGCGGTGTGGTGGTGCAACAATTCTTCCAGCAACTCATGAGGAGCTTGCCCATAGTGCAGACAGCCCTTGACACCTTAGTAGGAGTGGCGACTGCCCCCGCCGGCGATCCCAAAGGCCAGTCTCAAAGCGAAGTCCGCCTGCTGAAGACTCTACTGGAAGAAACGCTGGTCCTGAACGCCAAGCTGGCTAATGAACTTCAGCACTTCAAATTTCTCAGTGCCCGCCTGTCAGAGGAAGTCGCCAAACTGAGGTCCGATAAAAAGGTAGGCATCCATGAGCGTACTTCATTTATTTGCCCCAGTTCCTGTCTGAGATCACGCGTATCGGTAGCGTAGGTGCCGCCGTGTTTGACCAGAGGCAGGACAAGGCGCCTGACGTGCCTGACAAACTGCAACAGATGCTGAAAACCAAGAAGGCGCCAGAGGACATATCCCACACAGTGACAAACCTTTTGGATGGTCTCATCCGCAGCCGAGACGAGAGACATGACGAGACTGCAGTGCCGCCTCAGAAGACCCATCCCGCGGTCCGCCGGCACCGCAGCCTCCAGAAAGTCGAGTCGGACCTCGACGAACCGGCACCCAAGCTGTACCGTGTGAGTCAGCATTTCAGCCAGGAGCCGAGTCCCGGGGAGCAATTTGCACGGCTGTCAGTGGGTGCGTTCGTGACGGTCGAGCGAGAGGACCCGAGTGGGTGGTGGTGGGTCACCTCAGTCCAAAACCCCAACGAGTCGGGCTGGTTCCCGCTCAGTTTCCTAGAGGAGGTGCCGGCCGCTATGCTGCCTCAACAGAATGGGGTCCATTTGGGTCTGGGGAATTTAGGGGTTCGGTTCGGTCACTAGCTTTCCAGATCTTTTTAATGATGATGTGAAATTGCACAGTCTGACGGAATCGGCACGAATAGTTGTCATATTAATCAAAAATATCAGAACATGGTGGCTGTTAGCATCGCGAACTCTCCTCTCTCCTGGTGGCTCTTCAAAGAGTGGTCGCAGTCAGAGGACGTCGACCTGCTCGAAAGGCTCCAGACATGCGAGGACTGCCGTACAGCGGAGGCTGAACTTGAAGCCCTGTTGCTGAGCCCTTCCCTGAACACTCGGGTGCCTCCTCCGATTCCGCTTGCTCGAGCTCACAGCCTCGTGTTTTTCATGACAGAGGCGCCCTTCCTCATCCTGTGGACCTATGCTGTGTACTGGCTCGTTCTGGTGAGCAGAACGCACAAAGGCGCGCCAACAGAAATATGGCTTGCCGCAGTAGCCAGTGGTTTGCTTGTCGGACTAGGCCTCAACGCCAACGCGTATCGATACCTCTTCGCCCCTCGCCCTCGTCGGCGATCAGAATGCGTGGAGACGCTTCGGCGCCTCATCATCGCCGTTCGCAGTCGTCGAGTCACTTTAGGGGGCTGCTCCCCCTCCTCCCCATCCACCCAGCTAAACACTTACCTCCACAGGCTGTCATTCTTTAAAGCAGTGCAGAGACCTCGCCTGTTCCCCCGCCAACAGGACTGGGTCTTCGATTTCGGAACCAGCTTAAGATTCTTTGTCATTCCGTTCGGAATTTCCGCTATGTCTGGACTCACGCGCCAACACAAGGACGACTTCTTCCTGGTGTTCCCTCGGGACCCTGCAGAGCTCATCTACTACCTCACAGTGCCAGCCGTGGTCATCTGCCTGCTCTTTTTCCTCCGGCTGGGATTACTGCTTCACTTGAAGGTGGACTGGTCGGTAAGCACACCTCTGTTCAACGGTCGGTTGTGTGACTGATGATAGCACCGGCGTCTTCTTTAGCGATTTTTCTTGTCTTGTTTTTGTCTGTTGGAAGATATTATTATTGTGCGTTTGTAAGATTCGTCGACTATTTGTTGTATCTTCGTCCATGGTCTAAGGCGGAACTACAACGTCATTAATTCAGTAGTGCGGTGGATTCCGGAATAAACCAGATCAATCGGAACAGTAGACACCGCCAAAAAAAAACATAGATCACATACAGGTCATATCAACAAGCCGAACAAGGGGAAGATGGCAAGCAGACGAGCACCTGCACCATTTTGCCAACCACCAGTCTCTAATTCTACGAGCTTACTCAGGGCTCTCACGTCCAGAAGTCCTGCTGAGGCGTCCTCCGGATTCGCAATAGAGCTGGAGTTTACCAGTGCAGATTTCCACAAAGTTGCCGTGTAGCTCGGGTAAAGCGACCACGTATGACCGACAGCTGCTGCTACAAGGGCCGCTGCTCCAGACGTCCCGCTCCACACCCTGAAACCGCCACAGGAGAAAGTCGCACATCCCGCCAACGCCTCGCTCGGAGCCATGGCGTCTAACCAAGGAGCCCAATTACTTGCCGGCGCTCTGGCACCTGCACGCCCAGACCCACCAACGGCGATCACTGTCTCGTAGAGCTGTGAGTAGAGGGCAGGGTACGACCTGCAGTCTTCGTCGTTAATGCTGCAGGAATTATCTCCTGCCGGTACGACCGAAATATGATTGTTCGCGTACAGCGAGTCGAACGCCATTCGGAAGGCCGCGGAGTCGCTGGGGAACGAGTGCTCATGCAACAGCAGTTTGAATCCGCCGTGCCCGTACGCCCAGTCCTGCGCAGTCACCAACGCAGACACCCTCGCGAGCTCCTCGTTGTCTGTGATGCGGGCGCAGAAGGCTTCGCAGCGATTGCAGGTCGCGGTGAACCCCTGATTGTTGGTGATGCTGGCGATCAGCGTGGCGTGAAGATCACCTGTGACGTGTGTCGAGTCAAGTAGGGCCGAATCTTCATAAAAGTTCTGTATGAGAGATCAGACGCGCTCACCCATCCAATGCAGTCCTTGCCTTGCTTCCCAGTACCATATATATCGCACTGAGGAACGGTGAACCACCGGATGTCGGATATCGATGGAGTGCAACCACCTCCCAGAATTGCAACTCTCACAGGCTCTGCCTAGTACCGCAACCACGACAACCTCACCTCAACTGTGTTGTCGTTCCAGGCATGCAGAAAATTAGTTCCAACTCGGACGTCGTTACGTAAGTACCCCCCCATATACCACTCCAGTGCCGCAAATGTGTCTTGAAAGTTTGAAGTGCTCGTCAGCCAATCTACAGGCGTATTTGCTTCGGAAGGCATCGCCAAAGAGGAGGTCGTCGTGCTGGGAGGACCTGTAATGTCCCAGTTGACTGAGGCACATTCCACGTTTTGGAACACACTCACGATGCCGTCAAGGCCGGACCCTAAAACAATGTCGATTCCGGTGTGTGGAAGGAAAGTCGCAGTCAACTCATTCCCTTCGGCCTCGATCAGCGCCATCGCCGCTCCCAAAACACCATCTCTGAAACTTGAAAGCGTCTCAACGTCGAATGGAGGACGGCGACGGGGCGGGCGCCTATCCAAACTCAGCTGGTGGGCGCGAGAGTTCATTGCGTCGCGGAGGGCGGGAGCCGTCCTGGCGATATCGTCAACAACGTCGCCCACGTCGGCGATGCAATTGCGATTCCAGGTCAATATTAAACGGTCGGTGCGCATTTTCCAATATTTTAGTCACAAATGCTCTGGGTCTACTCCCATTCCACGCCAGCGTGTATGCGCGTAAGCTCCACAGCTTTCAGAGTGGCTTTCTGGACGATCTGCAGGACGAAAGACGCGACAATGCACACCAGAAGCAGACTTCGTGTGGTGTCACTGGAGTTGGACTCACCAGGGGCGCTTGCTGTGAAGGTCATCAGCGACACGATCATGAAAAAGAAAACGCGCAGGCGCATCACGCTGATCTGAGAAGCCCTGTTAACTGCAAAAGAAGCGCTAGGAGTGTTGCCAAGAACCAGGAGCGGTAACGGTCCCATAAGCACTGTAGTGATACCCAGAGTAAAGTTAACGTAGAGGCTGTTCTGATTCGAGATGGCCGTGCAGAAGAGCAACCCAGGGAAAAGCAACACGACTGGGTATAACACAACACTGAAACTCACAACCCGAAATCACTCCCAGCTTCCCTATCAACTCTGGGAGCAGCATCGGAATGATGGGCGTCACCACCGTGTCGATTGCCTGGGCCAGCCCAAAAAGCACACCTGTCAAGTTGATGAGTGCCACCACTCGGCTTCCAGGAACGCTGGGTACGGAATTGCCTAGGATCGCACCATAGTGGGAAGAGGTCCAAACGCATACCTCGAGGTTCCAGGCAGAAGATGTACGCGTCAACGGTGGTGACGTAAGCGACCACCCCGACCTCTGGATTCGAGTTGAGCAGCACTACCCACGCACTGCGGCTACCAGAATTAGGGTGCTGGCACACCATACCACGTAGGGTGGCGGACCTTGCAGATGATAGGCCGATGTCCAGACAATAGCCGCTGATGAGCACGCCTATGAACTCTCACAGCTCGTGACCTCCAACCGAGGCAGCCCACCTCTTATGCAACTGAAGATGGCAAGAACCGTAAGGAGGAGGGCGCTCAAAGGAATGCAGCGGACGGCCTCGGCAAAGCTCCTTCGATCAAGCAACGGAACTGTAGCATTAGGGCCCTCCAGCAGCGGGGCGTCTGCCTCAGCTGAGGGAAAAAGATCTTCGATGTTGGCGAAGGTCATGGACCCCAGTTGCCAAGCGGGAACTGATTCCGGTTCTGGGCCGTCCTGGAATTAGGATAACAAAGGCGCGGAAATACTCTGGGCTGCACTCACTCGTTTCATGTGGACATCCAAGGGGGGCAGTTTGTAGCATTCAATTAACGGGGCCAAGAGAGAAATTGAAAAAAGTAAATCCAGAAAGCAAGAGAGGAAGAACAGCATACCACCGCTAGGTATCTGCGAGACGGCTCTCTCAGCTGGGCCTTCGCCCCTCCACGGAGACGACACGTCAGGTGACTCCGAGGGCAACTCCACGTCCGTGACTCCAGTCTGTCCAAGAGGCGCAAGTGCAGATTCAGGATCACCCATCAGCAGCGCTTGAACGAGGGAAGAGACGGATGTGGGCGCCCTTCTTGTCACTCTGGCTCCTGCGTAGTGAGTCATCCAGGCGTAGAGATAAGGCAGCACCAATACGCTCCATACGTAGGCCCCGCTGCGTGAGGCCAGCAGAGGCCACTCACATCACGGATATCGAGTGGTTGCCCCACCACAAAGCCGAGAGCATGGCTGTCAGACAGACTCCTGTGCCCACATGCATCGCGGCTACCAGCTGCTGCTTGCGGTAGGTCCAAATGGCATAGAGCCGCATGGCAGCCACGTTTTGGGGTGCTGATGTCCGCGAGGCGTAGAACATATTCCGGTTTTCCCAAAGGTGCACTTAAAAAGGAACGACGCCGCTTGGTTGGAGCATTATCGACTCCTGACGCTGCGCCACTGGGGGGGGATATTTTTTCAATTAATCCTACTTATTCGTTGTGGCGTAATTGAAAGCCAATACCACCCATGTCATTAATGAAATTCTATTAATCGATTTATGTCGTCTTCTGCGGAGAAGTGGAGGTCCTTTACAATGGCGCAGTTGCAACGAATTTTGACTGCCGCTGGAGTCGAGGTGCCCCGCAGACGCGTCAAAGACGACTTAGTGCTGCTCTGTTACTACAATTTGAATGACAAGTACGCAGAGATCATGGGCGCGTGCACGCCGAAGATGACTGGCCGTCGTTCCAGCATCACCATGGACGACAAGGCGGTGACGTCCATGCTGCGACGCAGCCAGACAGGCGAGGAAAACCGGCAGCCTGACAAGCAGCAGCCCCGCATTCCGTGTCCGAAAGTCGAGGAGCTCGAACCGATTGAGTCTGTTTCGCGTAGGGCCCGGCAGAGCATCGCAGGCCGCTACAAGGTGATGTCAGCGAAGGAGCTGATAAATGAGGGTACGTCAGAGTCCGATAGTGCCAGCGCAAACTCGATTCTCGCGCGACCAGCAAACCAATCACGGGCTAGGAATGATGACGCTCTGTTAGGCCCAGCCCCACCTCTCAGGCGGATTCATACGTTGGCTTCACCTGAGGACCCCCAGAGGCCCAACTATTTGGACTGGTTTGACACTTCGAGAGGAGGATCGTCGTTGGGGTATTCCGTACCAGTACGCAGGCGACAGGAAAAAGAGCCGCAACGCGTACCTCCTCCACTGCACGAGTTCATAGATCCGACCGCAGTGAAAACTCGCACTTCTCCTCTTATGAATCGCATCTTCTCGCCGACTCCAGACCTCTCGCCAGTGGGTCGCGTAGGCCGACGGGTCCCTTTTGACGTTTACAGTCGGGAGGCTAGGGGCGGCCCAAGACGAGAGTCCTCGAAGGAAACGAGCTCCTATGTTAGCCCCCCAGAGAGCGAGACCGATTCCAGGTGCCGGAGGAGGTCGTCGGAATCCGTCATCAGTGGCCAGTACGCATACGACTCCAGACGACTGTCCATGCAATCCAATTCCAGCCGTGCGTTCACTCCTTCCAGACAGGTCACCGAGCATGTCGTCTCGAGACCCAGAACGCCCTCTGTGGTCCGAGCAGACGCCGTGCATATCGAAAGCGAATTCGAGGACGAGCGACCCACCCCGATTCTCCCCTTGCCCTCGCCAGATCCACCACATGTAGTCCATCGCGTTGTCTGGGGGTTGCTGAGGCTTCCACTGCGAGTGGCATCCTGGTTGCTGTCTCGAAGACAACCAGCAGAGTACGAGTACGAGTCTCCTCGCTCCCCCGTCCGCGTTTCCTCCCAACGACGGAACCCGCTGGTCCTGTGCAATGTCTGGACGGCTGTGCTGGTGGTCTGTCTGGTCTCCGTGAAGGTGCTTCGCACGCCAGCGGCTGTGTACTGCGATGTTGGCGCGTCGATGATGGACGACGCCCCTTGCACTCGCTGCCCCCCCCATGGCACCTGTAGCAACGGCAACGTCAGCTGTATAGAAGGGTACCGGCTGTTTCACAAGGATGCTAGACGTCCTACATGCGTGCCTGACCTAAGTCGTCGAAGTCGAGCACTACACGCCTACACCGAGAAGGCTGTGCGTACGCTTATCAAAGCGCGGAACACTTCCGTAAGACAGGAGATCCTGCAAAATACTCTGCGCCTCTCGGATACTGACTTCGAGGCTGTCTTAAAGGAGTTGGCAGTCCACCCCTATGTGAGGATCAGTGACGAAGGCGTGAAACATACTGGCAACTACCTCTCCTCCTTGACACTGCGGAAGCTCCTCAGCCTTCGAAGAGTCCTCGTGCTGTTGTTAGGTGTCGGCGTTTACGTCTACTACTTCGGACGTAACCGTAGAGCTCTCCTGAAGGATATTGTCGACCGCGAAATCCGCAGTCGGAGTCGAATCGAGCCGCAAGGCCACGCTACTGGTCCCACAGTCCAAGAAGTGTTTTCGGCCTGCCGCTTGTACCACCGGTGTAGCGAGGGCTCGGTCGTCAGCGCCTGCAAGCAGCTGGAACTGGAGAATAAGTGCGTCAAGTCCTTCTTGTCAGGCAAAGACCGGTACATTCATGCGCATTGTTTCATCACGACGTAATGTCGTAATTCCTTTAAACCTGAGAGTGCCGGCATCTCGACTTATCTTGTTTGTGCACCTTGTAGCTAATCTGGTGGGGTCACCGGGCAACCTTCCGAAGCTGTCGACAGTCCAAACTTCTGTGTTTTTCCACGATTATGGTCGCTCAGAAGGTCTTCTTCACTGACTTTCCGGTGTTCACTCTGGTCGCGTCTGCTGGCGATTTGTATGTCTCTGGAGGCGGGGGCGGTGCTGAGTACGGTATACCCAATGTACTTGAAAGGTATAGCATGGCGTACTCAGACTTCGTGGTGGGTCGCCGCCGACAGTTGGTGCGAGGCAGGGCGCTGACCTCGATGGGTATGACATTAACCGAATCGCTCCCTGAGGGCATCTTCGATGGTCTCCAGACGTTGAGGTGGCAGGGGGAGTGCCTTATCGGGGGTGTGGGACGGTTCATGCGTGTCATAGCTACCTCACCGAGGATGCACGAGATCCTCTCATGGCCGGTGACTCAATGCAAGGCGCAGGTTGACGTGGTCGCTCTCCACGAGACCAGTTTAACCATCGGAATCGTTTTATCCGATGGGTCAGTTTCGATGTGGAAGCTGCCCACCAGCCCCAACCTCCCACCCATGGAACTCATGTCGGATGCTTTGGCTTTCGGCAAATCAGGCGCCACTGATGCAGTCTTCGTGGGGAACTCGCTCCTTTGCGTGGGGCGTAACGGCGCGTTGCGAGTGTACGGAGCTGCGGGCTTTCAATTCGAAACCACACTGACTGTTAAGGGCCAGCAGGTTATACCTAAATGCACTAAGTAGGTGTGAGCCCACCGTCAACACAGTCGTCTGAGTTCTGGTGAAATTTTGATCACGGGTCACATAAAGAAGGACGCGTACTTGTTCAAGGGCTCGCTTGGATCGAGACAGTTTGAGATTAACAAGACTTTCGTCCTGCGTGGAGCCTCTCGATTTTTTGGGATGGCAGTATCACCATCAGGTTTAGTTGCTGTCACCACAGTCACTGATGTGCTCATTCTCGACGCCGACCTCCAGAAGCTGGAGCAGTACACTCGCGGATTCGGAAATTGCGATGAGGATTACCCCCCTTCGTCTGTTGCCTTCATTGACGACCGCACGGTGGCGGTAGGTGCTGGCGACTTCACAGTGGCTGTTGCCAGGATGGAGCGGAGAGGGAGCTGGATATTGCCGTGGACGTGCGTGGCCTGCTTGATGGTGTTGTTCCTGCTCTGGGTCGGCGCCTTGTCAATCGAGGCACACAGACCGCATCTTTTCGATCCGTCACTGGCTCAGTACATCTACCTGGTAGAGTCACTCGGGTTGAAGGGAAGTGAGCAGCGCGAGCGACTGGAAGTGCTGGTGTCGCTGATGAAGCGTAGACTCGGGACGATGTTAAAGGTTTTGATGGTTTGAAAACACTCACATGACTTCCGAGCACCCGCCTGCGAAATCACACCCATTCCAGCCTGCGCACCTTTCCAGCCTATGTCAGAATATTCCTGCACCATGGATGATAACTACTGTCGCATATGTGGTGGGTCCGGCACGGTCCAAGGTCCCCTCTATCGGCCTTGTCGATGCAGCGGCTCCATTCAGTTCGTCCACTCTGAGTGCTTGGTGTGAGTTTTGGGGGTGAGGTCAATCAGACGCTGGTTCGCCATGAAACGCACTGAGATCTGTGAGATATGTCACCACCCTGTGCTTTTTCAGTCGGCCTACAGACCGAAGGGTAGGCAATGTGCGTTAACGACTGGTCTTCGCAGTCTCCTGTGCCTTGCGCGGGTTGGCGCGCGTCGCGGAGCTACGCACGCGGTTACGATCGGTCTGATTGCCGCCTACCCCTACGTTGTGGGGCTGATGTGTTGCGTTCTGTTCCGAGGGTTTCGACGCGTCTTCATGGGGATATACGGCGGGGAGCCAGTGGAGGTCGAGTCGCATTTATCTCGCTGGGTGACGGGCCTTGTCTTGAGCTATGTGGTGCTAGTCCATTTCCGGTTCCGAATTCCAGGCGTCGAAGAACTGATATTCGCAGTGAGAGTATCCCATGAAAGCCTCGCTGCGTCTCAAGATGTGGACATGCCTGAGGTGTTTCACGAGTCCCCTAGTCTGCTGAAACCTCCGGAAGCGTCTCCAGCCACATTCCTGAAGGCTTGGAACTCCGAAGTGACCGAGGAGGAAGAGAAGATGAGCGTTAGATTTCTTTGTCTCAGCTCGGGGCTGGTCGGGTGGTTCGTGATTCTTACTACGCTGCTGGCGGGGATCGTACCATCGATGCTGGGTGCTGACGCCTTCAACCGAATGATGTTCCGAGAACTTCATCTGTACCAAAAGTCTCTGCTTAACGACTTATCAGTCAAGGATCAGTGCTTCGACGGATTCAATGGTGCGGGTGCTTGGAGCATTCAACCGACCTGGCCAAAACATAACGGTGCCATGTCTAGGGTCATAAATGTGGATGTTGGCTCAGCGTTAGCGCACTGCCTCCGCAATGCTGTTGATGTCTTTGGAATAGGACCTACAACACGGCTGCTGCCTCTGCCCAAGGGCTCCCTCGTGGCGGCAGAGGAGCCCCTTCTCACGGCAACTGTGCTGGTTGCGGGAAGGTCAACGGTCAGTCCAACATTTACTCTTTCCGTTGACCCGACTGCCGAGCGACCAATCCTAAAAATCTGGCCGGAGGGTCCTGCGTACTGGATACTGATGCTGATTATGGGTTGGGTAGGTGCAGCCGCCTGCCTGGGCTCTGTTTTACTCCACCTCGGTTCGCTTCCCGTTCTTGTCGGACTCATTCAGAGGCAGATTACTGGGCGCGCCCATCCGGTGCTGGTTTTGCCTGTCCAAGTGATCGAGCGTCTCCTCAGCAGCATATCGCTCTTCGTTCTGGGAGCGAATCAGCTGCTGTTGCCTCTGGCTGCTGGGTGGGCAATCTGTGCCCCTCTGCAGGGGTCGTTCGTAGGTTGGCAGGAAGTGGCTCAGATGCTCGCAATAGGTCAGCTGTACTGCCGCGCTGCATGCTATTTGGAGACGCAGTGCGTTGGGCTCACCAGCTTCGAGGGCCACAGGTGGATCTACTCGAATAGCCACATCCTGGCGGCTTTGTTTGCACACAGGCACGTACTTGCCGGCGACCAGTTGTCAGAAATCGCTGTCAGCGAGCAGACACGCGTGCACTCAAGGCCTTACACCCAATCGCAGATCACCTCAGGGCTAATCATCCAAATCATCCAGAAGAACTACGGCACCAGTCTAGCTGCCGTGACTCTGCTCCACTCCGCTCTCATCGCCTGCTGTGTCCAGGCCCCCCTCAGACTAAGCCTGGCCGTCACAGCCTACTGGGGCCACGTCCACTCCCACGTCTGTCAGCGGGTGCTCGCTGGTCTCTGTACAATCAGCGGCGCTGCCCTGATTGTACGGACCTTCCAGCGAAAAGAAGGCGTTAGGTTTGAGTGGCTGTACTTCATTGACCTGTGAGTCTGCCCGTCGCCCTTTATACAGTCACCTGCGGATCTGGTTGGCGACAGCCCTACGTCGGACTGGGTACACTGAAGGCATTCGTCTGGGCTCCATGCTGGTGTTTGGCTTCGACACTCGCGCGCTACCGGAAGCGCTGACTCGCCCTCACTTTGGCCCTCCGGAGACTGGAAAGTTGGCAGCGTTGTTGCTTGGCGCAGTGGCCATGGTGTTGGCCAGTGTCAGTTTCGGCCTGCCACTCGTCTTCTGCATGTCCTCTTCTGACATCGCAGTGGCGGCGGCCCTCTGTATGCTCCAGGTATCAGTGTCGTTGAGCTGGTTCGAAGGGGGAATGGGTACGTGGTTGAAGATCACGGCCGTGTATTGGATCCTGGAGCCGTTACTTGCCGGTCTCGTGTTCGAGATGACACTTGCCACCTTGTACCACGGAAGCTCCATATCCTCCCGAAGTGTCCGTCTCGCAATGCTCTACTTCCGAGGCTTTATCATACAGCTGCTGGCAGCCAGGCTTGAGGCTGCACATACCATGAGACGCGTAGATGCGTGGTATCGCATGAGCACTCAAGCCCCCACCCATACCAACGGTCGAATAACCTCGGCTGCGCGTCGGAAGGCGCTTCTGCTGGCCAAGTTTGGTGTGCCCGTGATGCTCGTGAAGGCTGCTGGACTGGGTCTCCCAGCTGAAGCTGTCGTCGCATCGCTGCTCCTCACGGAGGTGCAAGCCATTGCCTGGATTAAAAGTGCCAGTGGGGCGGTGATTCAGATGCACAGGGATCTTCAGTATCGGAAAGGTCTCATGCTGGTCAATGCCGCGTGGCGATGAGTGAAAATCGATTTTGGCAACGCAAAACCTTCCTAAATTAAATAAACCTAAATTTCTGTTGGAAAATGCATTAATCTGAACACAAATAATAATCTTTCAAAGTTGAAATTTTTCACATCATTAGCAATATTCATTAATTACTTGCATATATACCTTAAATTGT
>NW_027151548.1:0-25106 GCF_019968955.1 Porospora cf. gigantea A | reverse complement strand
AAGCCTTGGGAGTTGCCCATCACAGATCAAATTCAGAATTTCGAAGGAGATGTGGCCGCTTGTTGTGGTAATCATACCACTCGTCCGTGCGCATGCCCAGCCGCGTTTCGCTCAGTTAGAGTCCTCTCTGTGGGCTGCATCGCAGGCTGGAAGTCAACCATCGCAGATGACACCACAGGCTGCAAGTCAGCCGCCTTCAAACCCAATTCAACAATCGCAGGCCACAATTCCCAATCCAGTTCAAGGCACAAAAGGGAGATCCGGCCCTCCCACATGCGACATAACGTTCGAAGGAACGCTCTGCTTTAACGACGGCCAGTCTGTTGTCGTGCCGCCAGCCCGCCACTATGGCCTGATTCTGCATCTGGACATGGAGAGTTCACGCCCAATTGACGTGTCAGGGTTAGGTCATCACGCGGCAGGTGACTTGTACGCGTCTCCCGGCTTAACGGGAACGGGTCACAGTGCTCTTTTTAGGAACACGTTTGTGGATGTGCCGAGGTCCCCGATCATGGATGAGCTGGGTGTAGGCAATTTCAGCCTCACGTTCTTCATCTCTGTTCTTGAGGACGCCGTAACAGTAGCGTCGAGGGCCGCGCTTGAACCCAACACATTGTGGTGTCCGAGTGAGGTTTGCTGACCGGCATCATTCAGTCATTCATAAGGGTCACGAGACTGTATCCCCCCCGTCAGTAGTGGCCATGCCAGCAGTATTTATTGATGTGAAAACGAGACAGTTGAAGGTGGTGCTCAGCACCGAACATCTCCCAAGTCCGATGCAAGGAGAGTTTCTGACCTCTAACTCTAGATTACTCCCAAAGAGGAGCTACCATATCGCGCTCGTACGATTCGAACAGCGACTGCGACTCTACGTAAACGGAGTCCTGGACAGCACAATCCAGACACTCGGTTGCAACAAGCCAAATACTGAGCCATTTTTTGTGGGGGGTGCTGCCTGGTCTAAGGAGATGTGCGACGTGCCGATCATGCTGGACGAAGTCAAGCTGTACGCAGTGGCACTCGGCAGGGACCACATTCAAGCCGAAGCCGGCGCAACTTTTGGGGGAACAGAACCTGGATACTGTTTGTTATCCTGTGTAAACTGTACCAAGACGGAAGCCGCTGAAGGCTGCCCTGAGACCTACCACCTCTGCTCCCGACTGGAGTGGTTGACTGACGTCTACTCCGTGGCTAGGGGCCTGGGCTTGCTGGGTCCTGGAGTCAAAATCCACGCAGGAGACGCTCCGCCAGAGGAGAAGGTGCTGGTGGAACCTAAGGAGGCAGGTAAGGTGGGCCTCGGAGTGGCATTCTGTTGTGTCGATCTGCCTGTGTAATGTGCCTGTGTAACGACATTCTATTCGGTGAGCGTAGGTCGAAAGTAAATAGCGTTCGATCAAGCACCCCACTTCTGGTGGTAAGTATCGTGTTTGCGCATATTGCAAGAAAAGCGTTAAAAAACCAAGATGACATCCTCGGGCTTGTCAATAGGACAAACATAGAATCAATCTACTTGCTAGTAGAGGTTCCCATCTTCCGAAGACTCGATTTCCCGATCGTGGAAGTAATAGGAACCTCCAGTGTAGTTTCAGCAGTAGTGTCGGCTTCAGAATATATGGAATGCTCCTCTTCAAACTCCTCCGCATAAATGTCATGTTCCCTTTCCAGCACAAGACCTCTATCACCTGCCTCCAATATGATGTTATCGCCAGCTGCTGTAATTTGGTGCAGACCCTCCAGCACCTCAGTCAAGAAGTGTTCTTCGGCGAGTAATTTCGCTGCGCCACGCCTGCTGGTACTCATGACTTCTCCGCCCTTCATCTCGAGTTCTGGGGTTCCCGCGTCGTCAACGACTTGTAGGACACAATTAATGAGATTCACCACCTCTGTGTTGACTTCTGCGGAAGTGTCGGAAACGTTAGAAAAGGTAATGGTCGGGTTTCGCGGTAGGTACCTTTCTCCAGACCTCGACGTGGCCTTCATTACTAGCCAGGACCCCTCTATATCGTGGACAGTAAGGCAGGACGACACAGCAGCGAAGAGGCTGAAGATAGAGCGCATAGGTATATATATAACCGCTGAATTGGTCAAGAAGTGTGGGCCGAGTGGGAATATGTGACGAGTACCCACATTTACGAAAAGATACTTAATGTTTTAACGAAAAGATACTTAATGTTTTAAATCACATAACCGGTCAATCTGAGGAAGAGTCGCCACCCCTGTGGTGCAAATGCAGCTTGCCCACTCGCTTCCTCTTCCCAGCACTAGAGCAGCTGACAGAGCTTGGAGGCTTCACTACAGCTGTCTTGGCGGGCTTGTTTACACTGTTCGAGGAGCTCGATGATCCAGAATTTCTGAACAACTTTTTAGTCTTGGTCTTCTTTACGGACGGGGACGATGACTGTTTCTTGACCACTCGCTTCACCATCTTAACCTTTTCGCTGCTCAAGGAGCTTGATGATCCGCCGAACAACTTCTTAGCCTTGGACTTCTTGACTGACGAGGATGATTTGTTCACCGTCACAGGCTTCACCGCCTTAACCTTTTTGCTGCTCGAGGAGCTTGATGATCCGCCGAACAACTTCTTAGCCTTGGACTTCTTGACTGACGAGGATGATTTCTTCACCGTCACAGGCTTCACCGCCTTCACCTTTTTGCTGCTCAAGGAGCTTGATGATCCGCCGAACAACTTCTTAGCCTTGGACTTCTTGACTGACGGGGATGATTTCTTCACCGTCACCGGCTTCACAGGCTTAACCTTTTTGCTGCTCGAGGAGCTCGAAGATCCACCAGTCTTTCCGAAGCGCTTCTTCGACTTTGCCATGTTTACCGAGGAAGAGTCCGACTGCTTCTTTACAACTGGCTTCACTGTCACTGGCTTCACCGCCTTAACTTTTTTACTGCTCGAGGAGCTTGATGATCCGCCGAACAACTTCTTAGCCTTGGACTTCTTGACTGACGGGGATGTTTTCTTCACCGTCACAGGCTTCACCGCCTTAACCTTATTGCTGCTCGAGGAGCTTGATGATCCGCCGAACAACTTCTTAGCCTTGGACTTCTTGACTGACGGGGATGATTTCTTCACCGTCACCGGCTTCACCGCCTTAACCTTTTTGCTGCTCGAGGAGCTCGAAGATCCACCAGTCTTTCCGAAGCACTTCTTCGACTTTGCCTTGTTTACCGAGGATGAGTCCGACTGTTTCTTGACAACTGGCTTCACCGTCTTCACCGTCACAGTCTTCACCGCCTTAACCTTTTTGCTGCTCGAGGAGCTCAAAGATCCGCCAGTCTTTCCACAGCACTTCATCGACTTCGATTTGGTATTCGACTGCTTCTTGACGTCGGGCTTCACCGTAGCCTTTTGAGTGTTACTCGAGTCCTTCCTTCCGAAGCAGCTCTTCGTCTTAGGCTTAACGGCACTGGTGGTGGTCTTGTCGACCACATGCAGTCGGACCTCAGCCTTACTCGAAGAGATCGACGACGAGCTCGATGACGAGCTCTGCTTCTCAACAACTTCAGGCTGGGCAGCCACAACGATTGGCAGTGGGAGCGTAACCGTATTCTTGGTCTTGTTCGATGTAGACGACAAACGCTTGCTTGCCTTGTCGCTCGTGGACGATGAGGACGAGGATGATGAGGACGAGGATGATGAGGAGGAGGATTGCTTCATTGCCACCGGCTCCGTTATTCGGATCGTTACCACCTTCTTCTCTCTGTTCGAGGTCGAGGACGAGGACGATGACTGCTTGGAGACTTTCTTAAGCGAGGACGATGACTGCTTGGAGTCTATCTCAGCAATTGCCAACCTGGTCTTCTCACAAGGACTGGAAGAACTGCTGCAGTCATCCAAATTGACGTCAGTGGACGACGAGGTACTTAAGGCGCGAGCCTCTCGCTTTGATGACTGTCCGTCCATTCGGTGGAAGGTGGCGACCCAGCGGCTAGGCTCACCAGGGGATTTCGCTTCTTTGTGGGGTTTGTGAGCTTCCTCGCAGGCATCCGTTGACATAAAAATAGGATGTCCACAGGGCTCCGGGAGGAAGCTGAGCTTGACAACAATGCGGCCTGCGAAGCCTTGAGGACCAATAAGGTCGTAAGACTCCGCCGCAAAAGGAATCACTCGCTTTCGGGGGCAGAGTTCCAGATCTCGAAATCCGAGGTCATGACCCTTACCAGTACGAACAATTACGCGGGCACGAGCCTCCCCGTTGTAAGGGAAGCGAAAAGCGTGACGGTACGCAGGATTGGGGCCGCTTACAATGGGCGCGACGAGCGTCTGGTGGCCACATAGGCATACGAGTCGTGATTCCGTCTGAATAAATATCAAACAACGTGCTCACGACTTGCTTGCGTCCACTGGAGTGCACCAATTCCTGGGCATGGGAGACGCTGACAACTACACTCCTATAAGGACCGGTCATTCCAACGAAATGCGTAGTTTATCGTACTGTATTTGATAGCAACTAAATGTTTGTGCGAAGCCAACAACGTGACCACAGAACCTGAGTGATGAACTGAGCAGGGTGCCGCCGCCAAACCATTTTCGACAATGCTTCGCCTTTTGCCTGGCTTTTTATGCCTCGTGACGGCTAAACATCCGTCCTTCAACGATTTCCAAAGGATGATGATTGGACCGTCGGCAGACGAGTTCAATGTCATCGAGGGGTGCAGTCTCGCTCTAAGTCTGTTCGATAACTACGGTGGGGACCTTGAAGGTTCGTGCAACGTCCCATCCGATCAAGTCACGCATTACATGATGCGCAAGTCAGACAACTCGCTGTTCTACTTCAGCGGGTATAAGCTGACTGTGGGAGAGCTCGGGGTGGACGCCTCCTCAGGGGTCCCTGTGTTCTCAGTACCCCTGCAATGTCCAGACAAGACGAAAATCACGTTGCGCAGAACCATGCTAAATGACAAGGTATCTCAGGTGTGCAAGGCTTCCGGAACCAAACTTGATGTATGGGTTGCGCTGGCCACCCACGACAGCGGCAGCATTGAGCACTCTGCTCTCTTTGTGGAACACCAAGTAGGTAACGATCGTCGAATACGCACTCTGTTGATGCCTGATGGAGGAGCGATGCCCAAGAAATCCATTGCACAATTGGCATCTTTGGACCCCAATCAAGCGGATGCAGCCAAAGGAGAGCTACGCCACATCATATCGAGCATCCGAGTCATGGCTGTGGGGAAGGACGAGGTCGACGGCACAACAGACCAGACGCTGGTGGCTGTGCGGGACTCCCACGACGCCTTCGTTAAGGAACAGGCCCTATCTGCATCTCACGAGAGAGTCCAGAGCATCCACCAATCATAATCCTCATCCAGATGTTAATGTCAATAACCGCTTCAAAATCTTTTAACCATCGGTAGATTTTTGCTTCACCTTACACGCGAGGCTCAACCTCCTTCTTGGACTTGGTCAGTTTCTGTAAAGCCTTCACGCCTGCCTTCAGTTTCCTCTTGGCAGCGTACATGCCATAGGTCAGCGGAGCTCGGCCACTAGCGTAGCCTCCTCCATACCGACAGCAACAACATCCCTCCACAAAGACCTTGAAACACACCGCATGGCAACAAGGGGTTCCGTAGGCCAATGTGGGGTTCAGCTTGGCAGCGTCCTGCATTTGCATGATGTTATCGAACATAGGCCGTCCTAGAGTTTCCGGGACACCCTGACCTGGCATAACCATGACCGCGAGCATTGTTCCGCCTACCACCAGCAACGGAGTCGAGTGGTGGACGATCTCAAGTGAGTAGGTAACCAAAGGTGTGATGAACGCAGCAAACTTCGCCGTTACGAACAGCAGAGACACCAATCCGTGTTTGATGGTGGTCGGGAACAATTCAAGGCAGTAGAGGTACAGCAACGCAACACACCCCCCGACGGATATCTTACCAACTTGGCAAACAACCTCCAGCAGAAGAAGACTCCATGTCTGGGGGACAGGCGCAGTGGGTAGTCGGATTAAGAAAGCCATCAGCGAGCAACACCCGGATATTAGCAGCGTTCCATATACAAGCCGAACGCGTCCTACGCACGAGAAGCCCGCCAGCCAAACCAGCATGAACACCAACAGCATCTCCACCAAAGAGGAGATCGCTTCAGACATGGCAGTGCGGCGAATGGACAGGAAGTAGGTGTAAAGCGGGTGCGTCGGACTGAATTGGGCCTTAATCGCCTCTCCGGGAGTGAAGTCCTTCGCGTAGTCCATCATCAGCGCCACTCGGTCCGTCTTGCTCAGACTCTGCATAATGTTCTTCCAATGCCTCGTGAGATAATCGGTGTCAAGGTGCACATTCCTAATTCGGTTTACCAAACCAGAGCCGATCCCACCTGATATCGCGGGGATGGCTTGGGTTGGGGGCTCTGGAGGAGTCTCCTCTCCATACGGAGGTTGAATCTCTTCAGGAGCCACCGGTGGAATTCCTTCAGACATCTCAGGAACCACAGCTGCATTGACAGACAGAGGAACCATGTTCTCTTCCTGTACCACAGGGTTCACGGCTGCATTGACATCAGGCGGAGGAACCATGTTCTCTTCCTGTACCACAGGGTTCACGGCTGCATTGACAGATGGAACCATGTTCTCTTCCTGTACCATAGGGTTCACGGCTGCATTGACATCAGACGGAGGGTCATGCATCTCCACGACTCCTAGTGGGCTCATCGCGGTGCGAGACTCGTACGCTGTATCAAAATTGAGAGATGACGAAGTAAGACTGCCGCCTTGCGGAGGCATGTATTTCGGCCTGCCGATGAGACCGCGTGGGAAGGCAGGTAGAGACAGGTCGAGGTCTCGCTTCAGAATGACAGCTTCAGTAAGGTACCTCGACTCCAGAGCCAGCCCGACATAGCCATATGACGCCACGAACCACAGCGACACCAGCGTAGTCATCCAGAGGTGCAGCGGCCAGACGCAGCAGGCCATGTACACCCGATCGGTGGCACGGCGTTTATCCCTCGACGACAGAGCTGCTAACTGCGCCTCCCGGCCAGGTGTAGAGAGATCCGCTGGATCTTGGTCGAGAAGCGCTAGGAAGAGGTCAACATTGTCGTCGGTGACGCAGGGATCGAGGACGGCATCGTCGCACGCGACGATGTGCTTCACGGTCTTCAGGGCCCTGATCTTACGGCCTGTAGCCACCAGCCATCGTGGCGACTCGACGAAACACGGCGAGCAAGGCAATACGAATGGAAGGAAGAGGGCTGGAAGAGTCAGAAGCAACGTTTGTATCCGCCACGAAGGTAGCAGAGACGTCAGCAACGACGTGACGATCACCCCAAATGCAAAAAAAGCACTCTGCGCGCCGATAATAAACTGCCTATGCAGCCTATCCGTTGTCTCGGCGTATAGAATCATAGATGTCAATGCGGCCCCAGTAACCCCGCTCCCGGCAAGCACGCAGCCCGCTCCGTAAACGGTGACGTTGGGAGCGATGCCCATGATTATAGATCCAATCGCCATAACCATCGAATCTGTGTGAAATGCGGTGACACCTCACTGGACAACAGAAAGAACTGCCTTCCAAAAAAACCACTGAGAGTTCCAGTGCAGGCTGCTCCTATAATACCGCCGAGGTACAGTGCAGATACTGTCCAATTCACATTATGCAGAGGATTGGGGGCACATGCTGAGTGTGGTATGTTGAACTCGGTTACGACGCTCAGGTGCTTGAAGACGTAGGAGTAGTTTTGCGTGCAGTCGTCATGTTTCAGAGGAGCAGAAGGATCACACGACGAGGTTTCACAAATGGGAAAGCGGGGTGGCTCGACGGTAATATAGACCGGCAAGATGAAGAACACGCCCATCATGAACCACAAGATGCCGTGAATACGCCACAAGTACTGCGAGTGGAAGGCAGTCCAACGGGGTAGCTGCTCCCGAGGAAGAGAAGACAGCGCCTTCACATCCTCCGCCGTAAAAATCACGAAGTCCTCATCATCGACCTCGTCACTGAAGTCCAGAGCATCTTCAAGGTCGCTTGCGTCGCTCTCCTCCAAAGGATGAGAAGTCATATGGATAAAAACGTGTTTTTACTCACAACACGAGTCTCTTGCATAAAAGATACGGATCCGCTTTAAGGTTTCCTTCATAGTGAAAGGTTTGCAGTTTGAAAACATCATATGAAACTTAACCATTACTTTACATCGTCATCTCAGACCTCGCCCTCCTTTCTTGGCACCAAGAACACCAATGGGGAGTACACGACGAGCCCCACCAGGTATATGAATGCCGTGATCAGGAAGGTGTACCTGTAGTCCTTCATGTCAGCCAAGAAGCCACCAATTACAGCGCTCCCAGACCAGGTCATGGTGCAAAGGGAAGCCACGGAAGCCCAGCGCCCTCGCTGACTGGAGGGAATGTAGTCATAGAGAATCGATCGGTCTACAGGATATGCCGCGTTCTGAAACGCGCATCTCAGTATGAAGACAACAACGATCAGGTAGAAGTTCTGGATGTGCACCATGGAGTAGAGGAGACCTATTCCGATAATCTGACAGACGAACGAGACCTGCGATCTGCCGTACCGCGCACCCAACTTCTGGCACCATCCCATGGCAATGGACACGCATAGAGGGTAGAGGCCAAAAATCAAGGACAGGCAGACAGGTGAGACTCCATAGTCCGTAATGAAGAACAGAGGGAAGAATCTAACCGTCATTCCAGCACCTACTTCGGTGATGAAGTCCGCAGTAGTGAGAAAGAATGGAACTGCTCTCTGAAGAGCAGTCATGGCCTGGAACCTCTGCTCTTCATCGAAGAGCTGCTTTTGGTGGTCGGCCCCATCGGATTCCTGCTCCTCAACGACATGAAACACCCGACTATCAAGACGGGGGCGGACACTAGCCGAGAGAGTTCTTATCCGACGACTGTTGCCTGACAGTACCAAGCTGTTGACAGAGAACGCCATAGAGGAGCGCCGGCTCGAGCGTGCATTATGCGAGTAGCATGTGCTCGGGGAGTCCGGACAGGAGGTGGGCAGCAGCGGAGATTCAAGTACAGTCGCCCGATGGGGATCCTCCAGAAAGAAGAGAGGAACCGCGCACATAACGCCGAAGACACACCCGAGCAGCAGAGGTACATGGAGTTGGGGGATCGTCCAGTCAGTGTCGATGAACATGAACATTCCAACGAGGATGAACGGTCCCAATGCCAGCCCTGCAGTTTGCAGCTGACCCTTCAAGGTGGTCTTTTCAGATCTGCTACCCTTCTTGCAGGAGTCAGCGAATATCGCCTCACCACTCGTATTGACGAAGGAAGTGAACGCCCCCCAAAGCAGTAAGTTGGAGTAGAGTAGTGTTGTGCTGTCGAAGAAGAAGGCCAAAAACGATAGACTGCTTGCCAGAATCCCCAGGATACCTGTGAGCCGCATGATCTTAGTTCGATCATACTTATCCGCCAAAATTCCGAAGGGGATTGCGCAAATCATTGTTGCCAGACCGGTCAACGACTCCGCGAATCCCACCCAGGTATTAGGGTTCGAATACCCGTTTGCCTTCGCGAGAAGCGAAAGATAGGCGTCGAACACGTTCCAGTTACAGATGCTCTGATAAAGAGTCAATAAGAAGGTATGGGAGCAAATCAGGTTGATGTTCCTCTTCAGCAGTGCGCCACTGGCTGCGTTCTGGCTGGACTGCAGCGTCTTCACGTTCACGTAGGGCTTGTCACTAATGGTGTCAGAGGGACGCACCATTATTTGAGGAACCTCAGCCATGATTTGAATGTTAATTACACCTATGTTGAGGGTTCCCGACCCCACATCGAAGCGTGGTGTGGGGTCTAATATTATTGATGTATCTCGGATAATTTCGACGTATCTCGTGCACGAGGAGTTTACAGTAGACACAGAAACATGAATGAATCGCTCCGAAACGGATCACCGCTTAACTTGGCGTCATCCTATTAAAATACGTGGCGTGGTTGTCAACAGTGGCTTCATCGATACGCGAAGTAAGAGGCCACTATCTGGACATGCCACTCGCAATACTGACATCAGCTGTCCGAGCTGGCGGTAGATGCCAAGCTGTTCTTGCCTTTCAATTTCGGAGCTTCAGAACTAGATATCCTGGAGGATGAGAGCCGCTTTAGGTTCCACCTAAGATTCAGCCGCGTCCTGCTTTCGGGTGTTCGAATGTTCACCAAGATGTCAGCAGTGGTCTCTTTGGGCCGCACGATAAGAAAGAGATCTCGAAACGAAAGGCGATTATGATGTTTGCTGAATGTGGGCCCCGTCCTCAACTTACCTTAAACGTTTCCCTTGAAAGAGTATGGTAGCGGTGGCGCCTGGCATCTCTTCCAACATTCGGCAGACATCCCCATGTAGGCAGCCAAGAGTGTCATCGAGGTGATACTGTTCGAACAGATATGTAACATGGTGGCTCCTGTCGGTAATTTGAATGATGACCACAAGGAAGTTTGAGAATAGTCTACCCATTATTGTAGGGTTTTTGATCATTTATTTGAAAAAAGAAGGTCAAGGTCGTAGGATGACGGACTCCACCAAGCCCTGTTTATCAACAGGGGTGACGGATTCCATCCGCTTTTTTTTAAAGCCACGTTTGATACGCTTAACCTTCTGCGACGCGGATAGCACACACTGGATCGAGAATTGTACAGGTACCGACTTTGTTTTTCCAGGGGTCGAAGTCCTTCATTCCGAGCATGGAGCAGACATCTTGAGCCAACACCTGTTTCATGGCTTCAATGACAACTGGGTCCTCGCGCAATAACACCTGGGCTAGCTCAAGCGCCTCCGAGAACACTATAATTCCAGATTCAGGTTCTCACAAGTGTCGCTTAGTTCAAGAGCGTCGAGAGACAGCTCATGACTGAACGAGGGCACGTCAGACGCGGAGAGGAGGGCTTCAGCTGCGATAGCCAACAGCAACACCCGCATATATCTGACGAAATATTACTCATTTTTATGAGGCCAGCGTTTGTAGGCTTGCTGCACGTTGTGGCATCAGCAGACTGGAACAACATCAAGCACCCAGACACTGATTGCGCGCATGACCCCGCAATCGAGACCTGCGAGGACCTTGAGGACGAAACATGCTGCATGAACACAGAACGTTTCAAAGGGCAATGCGTCTGGTATGACGAGAACCAGCCCCCTAATGATCAGATGTTTGCCTACAAGGCTGGTTGCCAGGTGCGGTGTTACAGGGCGTGGTCGCCTGCTATTGTCTACACCCCTTTTGTTGAGCCGCCAGAATGCGCTTGGCCCCAAAACTGCTGCGACGAATACCCTGACTGCGTCCTCGAGACCGGCTTGTGGGGTGATGTGTCCTGCAAGTTCAAGGAACCGAAGGCGAAACCGATCGCTGATTGTGGATTGCTTAACGAGAACTGGCCCACTCAGGCTTATGTAAATCCCCAGAGCCCGTTGCCTGCCACGTACAATCCATTGGATAATCCGTACAACGAGTATTCCCTTGCCACGGTCGGGACTACGTGCTGGCTAGCGACCACTGCAGACGGTTTCAAATACTTTCAGGGTTGCGACGACATTGTCGGGCTCTCTGACATGACCTGCGAGGATATCGGCAAGTTGGCCCCTGGTTGTTGTGGCGCCAACCCCGCGTGCACAGAGTCGTGTTGTTCCTTGACGGATTATTATGACCCCTGGAAGGACTGCTTTGATTTGCAAAGGTGTTGCAGCCACGCAATCTACTCTTGCGCTAGGAATGAAGGAGTGTGCACGACATGCGATCGTAACGCGCCCTGTGTAGGACGATCAGCCTCCTGTTGCGACATTGGAGGTCTTGGTGACTGCGTCTTCGAAACGGCTCTGCGCTTGTGCATACCTCCGGGCTTCAGCAAGGAGGATATGGACGACATTGCTCATGTTGAGGAGGATTGCATGCCTGCCATCGACAACCCGGAAACGCAATGCCCGATGCAGGGCATGATCTGCTGCGTCACCGGTCCTGCAGCCAGTGAGTGTCGGTGGAATCCATCAACTCTTGAGTGCCTGCCTGGCTGTCCGCCCATAGGATACGAAACCATCGATTGCCCGTTTCTTTACGATGAATGCTGTTTAGAACACGAATCTGCGTGCACTCTGGAGGCGCCTGGGAAATGTGTACACCGGGTATGGACGACTCAGGTTCCGCCGCAACGCACGTTCTCCGCCTGGCCCATGATCATTCTATGGCTGGTGATCGCCACGCTTGTGCTGATGCTGATGGTTGTGGCGACTATTTTGGGCTGGAAAAGTCAAGAAGCAGATGTGTAGCTCATATCATTTTTTGGTGATTCCGTCTTAGTAATCCGAATTCCTCTGCACACAGATGACATCCAAAGCAGGTCGTTACGTAGAGCTGTACTTCGAAGAGAAAAAACGGACGAAGCAACTGGTGAGCGATGGGAAACCATACACACAGACAAAGGAGAACTATTTTTTGGAAACGCTGGTGGAAGAGCTCAAGGAGGCCAACAGCACGCAGGAAAACGCTCTGGGTCGCCTCCAGAGCGACATGCAGGCGGCAAAGCGGAGTCTGGGCGACATTACCAGCGTTGTCACCCGAGTTGACACAATGTACTTGTATCTCGACTCGCTTGTACAAGCGCTAGCTGGGGTTGCGGCCATGGCCGCCTTCAGGGAGACCTCCCGACAGCAGAGGATTCGTGCTTGCTTGGACTATGTGTACCCCGTGCGTTCGTTGGACTCCAGAGTGAATTCTTTGTACGGCGCGTTGTATTACGAGCACGCAGGCCTAGTGAGAGAGACGGGTGTAATCGTGCCCCCTCACGGACCTTACGCGGTTCCTCATGGTAAATGCTTGGCGACCGTTTAATTCAGCTGCGCTCCGATCTCCGTGGCTGCCGCCGGACGTCTTGGTTGCCTTTGACCCTCAGGCCAAAAGGCATCTGCCAGTTGTGCGTCACCACATCTCGACTCAGTCCGAAATGGCCACCCGCGACGTTGAGGAGGGCACTGACGTACGTCGTGTGACACGAGAGGTTAGCACGAAGGACATTGAGACACACAATGTCGATCTGCAGACCGAATTCAGAGGAAGAGATATGGTCATGCAGACTGAGCAGCAAGCCAAAGACTCAGCGCAACAAACAGACTCAATGACACATCCTGCACCTCCAGGAGGTGGCGGAATGCCTACAGGAGATGTCGCAGAGGGGAAGTCGGGTGGGATAGTCCAGAAGCAGATGGTGACGGGGAATACGACCACACCCAGCAAAATATCACCGCAGGGACCTCCAGTAAAAGGGGCAGCTGACTCAGATGCTCAGCCACCGGTGGTCGGAGCATCGTCTAAGCCCCGCCAGCCATTCGTCAAGATAGCGCCGAAAGGTGACCCTGCAGCATTAGCAAAGAGGATCAAAGAGACTGAAAAACGCCGCCCAGGGATTCGAAATTGGGCGGACCGTCTGATGTGCCGGACTTCGCCAAACCCCTCCGACACAGTGCTGCTTAGTCAATTGAAGGCGCCCCCTCGTCAAGTGAAGGTGTTAAGTAAAGGCCTAGGCAAGAAAGAGGAAATCTCAATGGGTGCCCTGGCTGCGAAGATGCATATCAAGAAACCAGCACTAGTGAAACCAGCACCAGTGAAACCAGCACTAGTGAAACCAGCACTAGAGGAATCGGAACAAGTGGAACCAGCACAAGCGAAACCAGCGCTTGTGAAACCAGCGCTTGTGAAACCAGCACAAGCGAAACCAGCACTAGAGGAATCGCAAGTGGAACCAGCACAAGCGAAACCAGCACTAGTGAAACCAGCACAAGCGAAACCAGCACTAGAGAAACCAGCACTAGTGAAACCAGCACTTGTTAAACCAGCACCAGTGGAACCAGCACCAGTGGAACCAGCACCAGTGGAACCAGTGCCTGCCACTACACCCGCCACGAAGAAGATGAGTATGACCAAAAAAGCCGCCGCCTCAAAGCTGCCTCCAAAAAAGTTGCTGCTCACGAAGCCAGGGCAAAAAACGCTGGTCTTAAAAAAACCAAAAAACTAAAGTACAACTCGAGGCTTTGAAGGTTGGGTGATCCACTCACGAAGGCGACTGCCCAGGCTCCTCTGAGGCACAGTCAGATTTCTGGCGGGCAGCACCTTCAGAGTGAGCCTACGGCGTGTAGCCGCTTCGGAGCCGTTAGCAAGGAGGGTGCGCCGATGCTGAATGCGGGCTGCGTATTCCGAGTCACTGCGGCCTCCATGTTGAAGCATCTTGTAGGCGGCATCGCTCGATGTTACCGCGCCATCGTTTGAAAATGCTGAGGACCCCCACATGTCAGGCCCATAGGGCGCTTCGCCTTCCGCCCACTCGTTAACGCGGTAGCCGTCTTCTCGCAAGAATACCGTGTTGAAAAGCGGGGGTGCATTCCAGTCACGGTCATCCGAGGCTGTCCAGTCGTACAAATCCTTTGCAATACCCGCAGGGCGGAGGGAAACATGGTACGCCGTCAACGATGCTCTGTCATTCGCGAGGAAGTTCTGGCCGTTAAGACCCGGAATTCGAGCCCACGTAGGCATCAGCTCGAACTGGAAAAACTTCCTACGATACCACATGAGAATATCCCACCTAGCTGGCCGCACGTGGTAATATCCTGTGAACACCTCTTCTGCTGTGTCATATGAAGATACGGAGCTGGGCATGCAAAACGTCTCAGGAGCTGAGTCGGGAGGTAGCATTTCCATTTCGTCGTCGTCTGAGGGCGTGCTCTGGGTCAGAAGTCTACAACGGGGTCCGGTTTCTGGCGGCGTCAGTTCAATTTGAGTGAAGCCGCGTCGGGTCAAGGCGACAGATTGTAGTTCTCGCGGAGATTCGGCCTCAGCAGCATGCGGTCGCTGCAGCTCCTTCCACTGCTGGTAATACTCAATCAGTTTGCGATTCATGTTGGCGTTCATACCGTCGTGGTTGCCCCATCGAGCTTCAGCGTCGAGAAAGGATTCAGCACTCGCCTCAGGTGAAGGAGCTTCGGGATGGGCCTTCGTCAGGTAGAACCGACTGAAATCTGGGTGGAGCTGGCTCAATCGTCGAGCGTAGGTCGCATGGGAAAAATTCTTGCGCGAATCCTCCCGTCGTTCCGTCTTAGCGACCATGGCAGTTGAAAGGCGACCCTTCGACAAAGCAACGTCCTTCCAATCGAGAAGTGTGACGGAGACGTTGCCCCCTCTGATGGGGATCAGGTTAGGACGCAAGCTCTCATTCATAATCTTCTGGGGGGACAGTTCTTCCCGGGCGTACATGCGGATCTCGTGTTTGAATTGTTTGAACAGCATATGGTCCACGGGGTCGTGAACAACCCTTTCATTCACAACGGATTTGCCGTCGATTGAGCTGCGTGAGCGACTGTGTGCGGTCCCACTCAACAGTAACCTCCTTCAGTTTGGAAAGGAATGAAAACGGCTGCCTCATAGCAGCTGCTCCTGCGATTGCGGCGTTGCAGTAGGTCGTGCCTGAGACTAGGTGTTACATGAATACTTCCGTCTACTCACGAGTCACTGGCAGGGAGTTCTGAAGCTCGAGACCTTCATCGGCTAAGGAGTGGTACACGCTGCGCTTCACTTCGACAGGGAGGTCGTCGAATCCTCGTCGGTTCTCAGCTTGCAATTGGCGCGTCGGAAGCCGGTCAAACAGATCATCAATCAGGGTTGCAACTGAAAGAGTGAGCAATAATGACCACATAATACTGTTTAAAGTGCAGATGATATACTGAGGTGCTTGGGAAAGCTGGATTCGTGGTGCACACATGTTAGCCCTAAAGTTGGTAGCCGTCGTAGCCATAGGGTCCTTCCTGTGCGGTTACAACCTTTCTGTCACCAACACGGCCATCAATCACACCGCTGCAGACCTCTACCCTTGCTCCGCGCACAGTTTGAGCATTCCAGAGTCGTGCGGTCCGTACCTTTCGGACCTGACGCGATGCTACGCCGCGAACGAGTGCGTGGAGGGGTCGCTTAAGGTGTGTGACCCTCCTGGGCCGGCTGACTGTTCTGAAGCGGCCGGGAGGTCCCGATGGGCAGTCACGATCATTTACCTTGGAGCGCTGATCGGCTCCACTCAAGGCTCTGGGTTACTCAACAGAGGTCGGCGGCGAGTGGTGCTGGGTGCTCTCTGGCTATACGTGCTGGTTGGTCTGGCTACCCTCGCCGTGGACGGCTTCTACGGCTTCCTTCTCCTTAGAGCGATGGCTGGCGTGGGGATGGGGGTCGTGGCATCCTCAGTGCCTGTGTACATTACCGAGGTGACTCCAAACAGCCACAGGGGTTCCTTTGGCGTGATTCACCAGTTGGCGTTGTCAGTTGGAGTTTTAGCTGGAGTGTTACTGGGACTTCCTTTGGAACTACCGCGGTTTGACAGTTTGTCCGTCACTCAAGGGGTGGTTGAGGCGGTTGCGGGAAAAACTAACGGCTGGTGGCGTCTGATGCTGTTCATGAACTCGATATGGGCCCTTGTGGGAGTCGCCTTCCTTACGTTTCGATTCGTGCACGACACTCCGATGTGGTACGCAGAACAAGGCCGCCACGTCAAGGCCCAAGATCTCCTCCGTCGCCTGAATGACCGCGATGATGTCACTGAGGAGATGGCCGCCTTGGACAGGGCCCTAACGACGGCTGCTGCGGCGAAGATATCCCCATTCGACAGCCTAATGGACCCACGGTATCGGCGTGTGCTGCTCGTGGGTGTAGTGCTGTCGTTGTTACAGCAATTTTCCGGGATCAATGTCTTCCTGGGCACCTCCAACCAGTTGTTCGCGCTGGCGGGCATGACGCCGCACGTCTCCACCGTCGTGTCGACGATTATGACGGCTCTGTTTGCCGCAACGACGCTGCCCACAGTACTCCTCATCGAGACCATGGGGAGGCGACCACTGCTACTTTTCGGCATCTTGGGCCAGGTGCTATTCATGGCTCCGGCAACTTTACTGCTTTGGGTCGCTCCTGACAGTCAATGGACTGTACTTTGCCAAATCCTAGCTGTGTTTGGTTTCGTCATCTGTTTTGGTGTTGCTTTCGGGCCTGTGCTATGGGTGTACATCTTCGAGATCTTCCCCATGGAGATACGACCAACGGGGGTGCGGCTATCCTTAGCCGCCAATTGGATGGGGTCATTTTTGATGGTGTCCGTTGTGAATGCGCTGCCGGATAGTGTCTCAGCCTACAGCCTATTCCTCGCAACCAACATACTGGGTCTCCTGTTTGTGCTGACTGTGGTTAAGGAGTCTCAGGGGCGCGCTTTGGGTGACTCGCCCTACATTCCTGCGCCATCCGAGGTGTTCTGGGAAGGAGCATCATTCCTATCACCCGTACAGACGCCTAAGGTGACACCTGTTGAGAGTCAAGCGTAGTTGTACCTTTAAGTAACGACAGCAACGAATATTACCTGTTATGCGTAGAGCAGCGTTCACTTTCTTCGTGGTTGTCAACGCTCACCGTTACTTCATTGCTGGGGAGCCCGTCCCCACCCCGAAGCCCTACGCGCTGGCTGGTACCGTTGCAAGTACCATCCCTGCCAACACCTTTTATTTTACCGATGTTGTGGAGTTTGAGAAGCACTTCCGACTGCAGCTCCCAGGAAGCACTTACGCGGCCATAGACGAGGAGCACTCTGTGCACAAGGTTCGTCCTTATGCTGAGTGGTTGGAAAAGATCACTTATGACCGCTGGGCGCCTGGAGGATACCAAACGTTGTCGCACATGAAGACGTGAGAATCTTACGCGAACTGTATTCAGACTAGAGGTACCTCAGATCGGTAGAGGATTCGAAGCTACGCATCCCTACACCGTCAGTCCCGATTACAGTACTCAGACACTTGTTACTGGGGTGACATGGTCATCGACACCAAGAATTCCGTATCAGAGCTTCTGGTCTGCAACTTTCTCGTACCGCGTTCCGCCGCCCAAACTGACGACGTCGGTACCCGAACGACTACTTGTCGATAAAACTGAAGCCGAGGCGTCGAGGTTGAAGGGAGAGCTACCCATCAAGAGGGTCATTAAACGCCTGAATGAGGACGTGGAACTTCTCGAGAAGGAGATAGCCCGGTGGGAGAGGGCATTTGACGAAGTGGAGTCTGACGCAGGTAGTTCAACAACTCCGGAGCCCGCTGGCCATATGGCGCCGACGGCCCTCACCACACCAGCTCCGAAGGCTGCTGATGAGTCCACCTCTTTTGTCCTAACGCGTGCCGAAGACTCTACATATCGGACACTGAACATGGAAGCCCTGTGGCCGAAAGTGAAACGAGCCCATCACCGCACTGAACAGCTCTCCGAAGGCAAGAAATTGTTTTTAAACGATCTAGTTGCGCTTCACCCCTTGCCCAGAGAGGAAGAAACCTGGGCTGAGAGAGCTACGACCTCTAACTCGCACAACGTCCAGCAGCTGAAAACCGAGACGTTTAGTGTCTCCACATTGCACCCGGTCTGGGCAGTGCGCTTGCCACAGCCTAGGAAGACAGGCTTAGCTCAACTTCGGGTCATTGCACCCCGTTCAGCAACGCCGCCAGTCTCTAAGCAGGAAAACTCTGACATCGACACTTTGGATAACGTTGCGCTTGGTGGCGTATGGGGCTCAGCCCAGCATTCTGCAGTGTCTGAAACGGATGCAACAATCGGGAACGCCCAGATCGAGCATGTCTCGACGGTACCTCGGCCCCTTGAGACGACCAGGCACCCCACTGCGCCTTTCATGAATCACGCCAGGCTGAGATTCCATCACCAAAGGAAGAAGCTTTAGTTTTTGTATGTCCAGCATCACCGTATTTTCAGATTTTCCTTCTAGCTCGCAAAATATGTCTACGAGAAGTGATGACGCTAGCCTTTCGCCTTCGGAAAGCTCTAGCGAATCGACATCCGAAACGTCATCGTCGCTCCACAACTCCCGCAGGCTACTCGAGACTGTGATCGATGGGTATGTCGAGCGTACATTCTGTGAGGATCTCGACTACTTGTGTACCATGGGCGGCATTGACGAAGTCCTCAACATACTCGATACGGACCCGTTAGCAGGGCTTGACCCCGACGAGGACATTCAGGCGCGTATATGTAGGTTCGGGCGAAATGCGCTGCCTCGAACCAAGCCCAACGGGTTCTTCGCCTTGTTCTGGGAAAATTCGAAGGATCTCATGATGCGCATGCTTCTGGTCTGTGGAGTCATATCACTATTGTTGGGCGTTTTTTTTGGAGAGCGGCCGGAGATTGAGTGGATAGATGGATTCTCAATATTCCTCTCTGTCTTTATCATTTTAACTGTTATAGTAAGTGCTAGGGGTTTGTAACCACACAGTCGGCAAATGACGCCATCAGAGAGCGAAGATTTCGGCAACTGTCCGAGAAGGAGCAGCGTTTTTGCCGCGTGATTCGTGGTGGAGAACCTCTGGAAATTGAATGGGAGGAGCTCGTCGTCGGGGATCTGCTGAGTTTGGAAATGGGTGACGATATCCCCGCCGACTGCTTAGTTGTGTCGTCAACTAACATGAAAGTTGATGAGAGCGCCATGACCGGCGAGAGCGATGCGATTACGAAGGGTCCTGTAGATGTCTGCTTGGAGTTGAGAAAGGTAACAGACCGCACTTCCGCCCCATCAGAGTCACTGCACCATGTGGTTCCCTCCCCCGTCGTTCTCTCTGGCACCTCAGTATCCGAGGGATCCGCCTACGCCGTCGTGCTGCAGGTAGGCGATCGATCGCAGCTGGGGAAAACGTTCAGCAAGCTCGTCCAGAATAACGAGCCCACTCCCTTGCAAAACAAACTAAACGGGCTCGCTCATGACATCGGCCTTCTAGGCCTCATCGCTGCGTGTGCTACCTTCTTCGTCCTCGTTCTGGAATTCTGGATCATTTACCTCGTGACCGACAGTGACGAGCGTCCCTCGGGAATCTCTGTTCTGCGGACTCACATTGACTACCTCACAGAAGGCATCACTGTCATGGTGGTGGCAGTTCCTGAGGGCCTACCGTTGGCAGTCACCATTGCGCTTGCTTACTCCATTTTGAAGATGATCAAGGACCAGAACTTCGTTCGTCGAATGCAGGCGTGCGAGACAATGGGGGGCGCCAACGAGATCTGCAGTGACAAGACTGGCACCCTCACAAAGAATCGCATGAACGTCACAGCCTACTGGAGCGGTAGCGTGCTGAACTCGGAACTTGACAGTGCAGAGCCTGACAAGGTTCCATCGCTCCCTCCTGCCTACTTCCAGATCCTTGAGGAAAACATATGTGTGAACAGCAGCGGGTTCATCGAGGAAGAGGAGGTGGAGATCCAGGACGGCACTGGTCGGACGATGACCATCCGCAAGCACGTCGGCTCTGCGTCGGAATGCGCACTGATTGAGTTCATGATGACCCTCGGAGTCTCCCGAGACTCTGTTCGTAACGCCGTCTTCAATGCACACGGCGGCAATATAAACGCAAACCTGATTCTGTCGGTTCCGTTTGACTCATCTCGGAAGTGTATGAGCACGGTGGTGCTTCATCCGTCGGAAACAGGTATGCTTCGGGCCTACGTGAAGGGTGCTGCTGAACGGGTTCTTTACATGTGTTCGCACCGGGTCAACAGTTCTGGGGATCTGCAGAACCTGACCGCGAGCAACCTCAAGAGGCTGGAGAGCGGCGTGGTGAACCACTTGGCATCAATGGGACTCCGAACGTTCTGCCTAGGTTACCGCGATTTCTCAGTAGATCAACTGCCGAACTGGCGAGATATCCAACCTGCGTCCATATACTACGTCTTCGAGACCGATCTGACCTGTTTAGGCATTGTAGGAATAAGAGACCCGGTGCGAGACGAGGTTCCTCACGCCGTTACTGTATGCCAACAAGCCGGTATCCGAGTACGAATGGTCACGGGAGACAACATAGAGACAGCCAAGCAAATAGGAGTCAACTGCAACATCTTCACTCCGGGTGATGGAGGGATCGCAATGTTAGGACCCGACTTCTACAAGTTCGTTGGCGGTGTCATCTGTGCGTTCCATAGGACAGAAACGTGCGATTGCGTTCCGACATTAAACCTGGAAGACACGGAGAACGAAAAGAAGGGGGGTTGCTGTCGCAAGACGCCTGAAGAGACTTCCGACGAGAAGGTAACCTTGAGGGTGCGAGAAGATGTCCTGGGCAATCAGGACAATTTCCTACAGATAAAGGACCGACTTCAAGTCTTGGCCCGATCCCAACCGAGCGACAAGTACGCGCTAGTCATCGGATTGCGAAACGCGGGAGCTGTGGTGGCTGTTACTGGTGACGGGACGAATGATGCGCCTGCGTTACGGAAGGCTGATGTCGGAATCGCCATGGGCATAACGGGGAAGGACGTTGCTAAGCAGGCAGCCGACATAGTGTTGTTGGATGACAATTTCAACTCGATCGTGAAAGCCATCGTTTGGGGCAGATCCATCTTTGACAACATCAGAAGATTTCTGCAGTTCCAGTTGACGGTTAACATCGTGGCTGTGAGTATCACATTTCTCGGAGCCGTCGTTCTGCGGGACGCACCTATGACGTCAGTGCAACTGCTCTGGCTCAATCTTATCATGGATAGTCTCGGTGCATTGGCATTGGCCACAGAACCTCCTGACAACGCAGTCCTAAATCGCCAACCGCACTCTAGGGACGAGTACCTAGTGAACAAGACCATGTGGAGGAACATAATAGGCGTGGCTCTTTTCCAGATTCTCGTAGCCTTGCTCATCATTTTCACTGGGGACTGCTGGATTCCCGAAGTGCCCTGGGTAACCCCCGAGATCCACGAGGAGTTCCCTGACTACAACGAGTTCTCTGATTGTCAGTGGTTCTCGTGGCGAAACGTCAGAAGCGGGCGAGCTTTTATACCTTTCAGCAAGGAGGAAGACTACTCTGATACCTGGTTCACGTTCATCTCTCCCAGCCGACACATGACAATGCTCTTTAACAGCTTCGTCTTCATGCAAGTCTTCAATCTGATCAACTCCCGCCGGATCAACCCAGGAGAAGTCAACGTTTTCAGGGGATTCTTCCGGTGAGGCCCAAGGTTCCGCGTGACACAGAAATTGGCTCTGGATTGGGGTGGTTTTTATCATCGTGTTTATGCAGATCATTTTCGTCCAGTTCAGGTGAGACCGCATCTGGGAAGTCACCCAGCTCCTTTGCCTTGAGCGTGCACATTCACGGACTCACCTTCGCGCAGTGGGCGATTTGCTTCGCCATAGGCTTGATATCCCTCTTGTGGTCCATCCTCATTCGACTGATCCCAGAAAAAGCCGTAGCAGCCGTGCTACCTGAGACTGGCAACAAAGAAAAGGACCTACTGGAAACTAAGGCCAGCCTGGCAATGATGTCCCGTGGCCGCTACTCTCAGAACCGCATATCCAGCCGAATGCTGTTTTCCTCTCCTCGACTGTCGAGACGGGCCACTCGAGTCGACTGAATCGAATCGCATCTGAAGTTCAATGTTGCCTACAAGGTGAGGCGAGTGAATCATCGAATCAAAAATCTTCATTCCTTCCGAGGAGTACGAAAAGCGCTGCATGATGAGGACTAAAATCATCATTAATGCTGGTGCCCAAACGACACATCTTCCGCTGCCGCAAGGTTCAGCTTTCTAAGGCATGCAGGGATTGGATGGCTGTAGCATCTTTTCTGGACCCTTGGGACGTGGAGGAGGACGACGACTGTTGGGACACGGCATCTGTGGTGTCCGTGGATGAGTGGCGGGAAGTGAGGAGGCGGATTCAAGATGTTATTCGAGAGTTCGGCAGCGTAATTCCGAAGATGGGTGGTCACGCTCCAACAGACGTGGTATGCCTGCAAGGCAACCGGCTCGAGTGCTGGTCTGTAGAGGAAGTCCTCCTGCTACTGAAAAGCTCGGCTAGGGTCTTCGACGGCAATATCTCACTGACGAAGTTTTACCCGATCAACCCGACAATGGAATTTCGAGTCTTCCTGAAGGGAACTGAGTTGAGAGGGGTGAGTTCTCGCCACCTGGATTACCCCATGCCCGAGATCAGGCACATTGACAATGACATCGTGGCAAGCATACGGCACCTTCTGGCCTATCTAACTCTAGACCCCAAGAAGAGGTCATTTCTGGACGTTTACCTCCAGAAAAACTCTGGATGCCTTTCGTCCAATATGCTGTTTGACGTGTTTGTGTTGGACTGGGAGGAACAGGGAGGCCGAAGCTTCGAGGCCGCCAATCGCTTGCTACTCCCCCAAGGAGATTGGACTGCTGATGTCGAGCCCGCTGTACTCCTTCATTACATGGTAGGGCCTCTCCACGACGTCCCTGGATCGCGCCTCCTTCTCGACCGCCTACCAATGGAGTTCCTTGCGTTGGAAGATGGGTGCAACTCTGAGATGCTGGAGCGGCTGGAGGAGGAGTTACGCTCCATCGGCTACTTGGATGGTGTGTCTGAGTTGGCTGTATGACCCGACACGGCCGTGATTGTACATAGTGCCTGCCTACTCTGAATCTTCGTCGGACTCGGCTGTATGACCGACATGGCCGCAATTGTACATAGTGCCTACTCTGAATCTTCGTCGGACTCGGCAAGACAACCTATCATCTTCTGTAATTCTTGAACTTGACTGCGAAAATACTCATCATCAGCAGCAGTGGTCTGAAACTCCTTGACAGCCATCTCAGCCTCGCCTCGTCTTCCGAGCTGAATGTACGCAAAGCACAGTGTAAACCATATCTCTGGGTTTCCATCCTCTTCTCTAACAACATGCTCTAGAATTCCAACTGCTTGCTCGAAGAGATTGAGATCCAATAACAGCTGCCCTGTCTTGGACATCACCTCCGGAGTGGGAAGCTTTATTGCTTGTTGGTCTCCTTGTGAGTCGGTTAAGTCCTCTCCCTTCTGCAGATGCTCCATCAGCATCTTTTCTTCGGCCTGGGATCGTGCTATCAGCTCTGCCAGACACCTGTACGCCTCCAGACCCACCTCAGTCGCCTTGTCCAGCCCTCCGCCACCCAATCCAACGATCTTCAGATACGTACCCATGGCTGTGAGTGCAGACACGGACTGCGAATCCACCGACAGAGCCCTCTCCAACGCCTCCTTACAGCGCTCTTCAGCTTCCGGCATGTCACACGCCGGAGGCGTCATGTAGTGCTCGGCAATGGCTACTAAAAACTCCACGAAGTTGATACGAACGTCAGCGCCTCCCGATTGCGCGAACTCCGCCTCAGACATCTTCGCGCCTCGAAGAAGGCAGTGCAGAGCTTTGGCAGAAGCCTCCTCCGCGGATGCTTCGTCGCAGTCCGCTATTCTCTGGTATATCTGACCCAACGCGAAACACTTTGAAGGTAAAATGTCAGGCGCCATCTCGTCAGCGCGAGCTAAATGCTCAAGCGCCCGTTCCAATTCGCCGCCCTCGAAAAAAAAATTCCCGAGCGCTGTTAGCGAGTGAGGGTTATCAGGCTCGCGACTGCATAGTGGACGGTACCCCTACTCACTTCACTGCGTAGCTCAGAAGCTGCTCAACGGTTGACCGGTCAGGCTTGTACTCAGCCATCATCGTCTCTGCAATCTCTAAGACAGCCTCTACTGGCAACTGGTCAAGGTCGGACATTCCGAAAAATGTTGCTTTCATCACGGGTTTGGAGTGAAACGCAGAGAACTCAGCTTCTTCCTAGAGTCATCATAGAAGCGAGGCTGCACTGAGGATCACGAAATGGAGTGTAATAAGTGGAAGCGAACGAATTTAAGAAGATCGTTGTCGAAAAGCTTGGTTTTAGGTCAAAAAATGTCTGCTGCAATTCTGAAAAGGTTCTTAGCATAAAACGTTATGAATGAATGAATGAAAGAATAAACAACCTTCCGAAATGAATACATGAACAACCTTCCGAAATGAATACATGAACAACCTACCCAAAGACATTACATCCGTTCTGTCTCCGGGACAAACGTTAAATCGAATTTACATTCGACTACTACCTTGACAAACGGAGCAACCGGAGAGGGGGTTACCAGGATGATACGAATACGGAATCACTGATCTCTGTGATTAAACATCTCGTTCGGCTGATCATTCCAGGATGAATCTTACTACTAGGAGGCCTTGTCGCTGACTGCATGATCGATAGGTCTGATGGGAAAGGGCGTTACGATAAGGATGATACATCATGCACCATGCCGACTCTTGTTGGGGACTATTTT
>NW_027151547.1:0-25200 GCF_019968955.1 Porospora cf. gigantea A | reverse complement strand
GTCCAGAAGAGGGCGTGTGGGTGCCTCCAAGCTACGTCGAATCCAAAATGGAGGTCAAGGATGCCGACGGACGTTTGACCGGATTCAAGTTCGCCGATCTGCCGCTGTCGAAGAAGACATCATCTGCGCTCATGGAGGCGTGCTTTGAGTTCATGTCGCCCGTGCAGAGGCACAGCGTACCGCTGCTCCTTCGTGGATGTGACGTACTGGTCGAGGCGTGCACAGGGTCAGGGAAAACGCTGGCTTTCGTGGTGCCGGCACTGGAACTGTTATATCGAGAGAAGTGGACCAACGAGGATGGCGTCGGCGTCATCATGATCGCGCCTACCAGGGAGCTGGCTTTGCAGATCTTTGGCGTTTTGAGGAAGGTGGGCAAGGGTCATGACTTCGGCTGTGGTTGTCTGATTGGGGGGAAGAAAATGGAGGAGGAACTGAAGTTCACAGCGACACTCAATGTGGTGGTGGTGACTCCAGGTCGCCTCCAGCAGCACTTGGACCAGAATCCCCAGTTCAATGTGGACGGACTGCGGATGCTGGTGCTGGATGAGGCTGATCGGTTGGTCGATATGGGCTTCCTACCTACCATCAAGAACATCCTTCAGCAGCTTCCGTCCAGCTCGTCCAGACAGAACGTGTTGTTTTCAGCGACTCTCCAGTCGAGTGTGCATCAGCTGGCCTGCTTCAAGATGCAGAAGCCCAAGCGGGTGGTAATCGAGAACGCCCACGTGACTCCCCAGAACCTGAAGGAGCTCTGCATGGTTGTGGACGTGCACCATAAGTTGGACATGGCCTATTCGTTTCTGAAGACCCATAAGGGAAAGAAGAGCATTCTTTTCGTGAGCACTTGCAAACAAGTGCGGTTCCTTTCTCTGGTTTTGCAGAAGCTACTTCCGACCCACAAGGTGCTCATGTTGCATGGCAAGCAGAAGCTAACCGCAAGAGTCGTGACGGCTGCGGAATTCACAGCCAAGACGGACAATGTGGTGCTGGTTTCCACGGATTTGGCGGCTCGGGGGGTGGACTTCCCCAAAGTCGACTGGGTCATACAGGTGGACTGCCCGTCCGACGTAGACACCTACATCCACAGGGTGGGCCGCACTGCACGCATGGTCAGCAAGGGCAACTCGCTGCTGCTGCTGCTACCTGGAGAGCTGCCCTTCCTCGACCGTCTCCTGAAGCGAGGCGTCGAGGTGAAGAAGATGGGAGCCAGCAGCAGCAAGACACTGAGTGTGAAGGCGCGCGTTCAAAGCCTCTTGGCCCAGTCGACCGACGTCAAGGCCGCGGCTGTTAGAGCCTTCAAGGCCACATTTCGGGCTTATGACAGAATGCCTGACAAGTCGGTCTTCCAGATGGAGAATCTTATCCAACGGCAATCTGAATGGTGCGAGAGCATAGGCTTGCAATCTGTACCTGAGGTTAGAATTGGCACCCAAACAAACTTCCAGTACGAACCTCCAGCAATTGCTGAGCATGCAGACGTGGGAAATGCAGTCGAGTTCTCTGTGGATTCTACAAAGAAGGCGAAAAACAAAAGCAAGCTGGCCCGGTTGAAGGAGAAGATTCGTGAGAAGAAGGCTCAACAGGCCTCGAAGAAGGAAGCGAAGGCAGAGCATGTAGTAGTCCTGGACGACAGTGCCGCTAAGCCCGACCCGAGACAGGTACGCCTGGCCAGGCTCGAGGCCTTAAAAGAAGCCGGCAGAGAGCAGGATGACTTACCAGAGGATTTGCTGGTAACAACTGGGACGGTTACGCATGGACGCCGCGTTGAAACTATCGGAGAGCCGGTTCCCACGATTTTTAGGGACGTCGCAGCTGAAATGAACTGTGAAAGCGACCCAGACGACCTCGACCACGACGCGTACCTGCAAAACCTTAAAAACCGCCTGGAAGAGGCCAACGACGAGGACCGCGAGAGGCATCGAGAGGCTACTCGACAGGCGAAGCAGGAGCGCAAGCGTCGGCGCCGAGAGGAGGAGGAACAGGAACGGGACCAGATAAAGAAGGCCAAGCTAGGTCGTTAACCTTGAATTCACAAAGTAAAGTGTCACCCAAATACCAAATATGGCGTGGCTGCAACCCGCTGAGACGAAACGAAGGACAGGGCTTCGGCTTGCGAACTCCATGGCTGGCGGTGAACGGACTGAGTTCTTCCCCGTCGATCCTGAAGGCAGACACGTGAAATGGTACGGTTGCGGGCCTACGGTGTACGACGCCTCTCACATGGGTCACGCTCGCACCTATGTGGGCGTCGACATCCTGCGTCGCGTGATGGAGGACTACTTCGGCTACGGCATCACAATGTGTATGAATGTCACTGACGTGGACGACAAGATTATCATGCGGGCCAAGGATCAAGGAATCACGCATGAGGCTCTTGCGAGGAAGTGGGAAACTGAGTTTTGGAAAGACATGCTGGCTTTGAACGTTAAGATGCCTGATGTGATCACTCGAGTAACAGAATACGTGCCTGAGATCGTCGCCTTCATCGAGAAGATAGTGGAAAACGGGCTTGCATACGAGTCTGCGGGGTCGGTGTACTTCGATACCACAGCGTTCAAGGACGATGGGAAGTACTCCTACGGCATTATGGAACCTGGCGCGGTCAACGACCAGCAAAGAGTGCTCGAAGGGGAGGGCGACCTGACGCTGACCTCGGAAAAGCGGAATCCCTGTGACTTCGCCCTGTGGAAGGCCGTGAAGCCCGGCGAGCCCTCTTGGCCCTCACCGTGGGGAGCAGGGAGGCCAGGATGGCACATTGAGTGCTCGGCGATGGCAACAGCCATTCTGGGGTTTCCTCTCGACGTACACTCCGGAGGTATTGACCTGAGATTCCCCCATCACACCAACGAATGCGCCCAGACGGAAGCATGGTGTCAGAAGTCTCAGTGGGTCAACTACTTCGTACACACCGGCCATCTGCACATTGAGGGCGCGAAGATGAGCAAAAGTCTGAAGAACTTCGTTACTATCAAGCAGTGCCTGGAAAAGTTTAGCGCTAGATCGCTCCGCATACTGGTTCTGATACACAGATGGGACACACCGATGAACTATGACCCCTCTGGTAGCAGCCTGGAGGAGGCTACTGCGATTGAGAGGCAGATAACCAATTTCTTTGCGAACGCTTCGGCCTGTCTTCGAGTTGCCGGTGATGTGGTTGTGGGGCTGCAGGACAAGCAGAAGTGGACGGACACTGATTTCCAGACCGAGAAGGCCATCCTGGAATGTGAGCAGGATGTCCACAGAGCTCTGACCGACAACATCAACACTCAATCCGCCATGGCTCATCTGCAGCAGCTGATTAGCGTGCTGCAGGGCTATATGAACCAGACGGTCAAGGCCTGCCTGTTAAAGAAGGGTGCGTTGTTTGTTCGCCGCATTCTCAGCTGTTTTGGCGTGCTGACTGAGGATGAGTTCAGTTTCGGCTGGCAGGAGGATGGTGGCTCCAAGAAAGCCGATGAAATTATGGGCGTCGTGGCAGACTTTAGACAGAAGGTTCGTGCGCTGGGACAGGCCAGCGCCAACGACGAGCTGCTCCGCCTATGTGACCACATCCGCGACGAGGCCTTGGCGTCGGTTGGCGTGCTGCTGGAGGATAAAGGGCAGGCATCGGTGTGGCGCATCACCTCAAAGGAGGAGATCCTAAAGGAGCGAGAGCGTAAGGTGGCAGAGACTGCCGAGAAGGATCGTCTGAAGGCAGAGAGGCAGGCGAAAGCGCAAAAGGAGCAGGAAGAGCTCGTGAAGCGCTTATCCGTCCCGCCAGAGCGCTTCTTCGAAATCACGAAACCTGGAGAATACCTCAAGTACGACGAGACAGGGCTCCCAACCCTAACTAAAGACAACGAGCCCCTGTCCAAAAGTCAAACTGGCAAACTTAAAAAGGTTCTTGAAGCTCACAAAGTGAAGCACCAAGCATTTATGGCGAAACATAATTGAATTTTGTGATTTTCATAACTCAGATGCCAGGAATTGAACGAGTTAACGGACAGATTTTTATCTGGACAATGCCCCTTTGGGGCTTCATCTTGATGTGGGTCGGCGTCCTTTTCGTATTGCTACTTCTCATTTTCATGGTTGTTCGATGCCTTCGTCGACGGCGACGACGAGATCTGCAACGCGACGTTGAAATTGCTTTCATGGAACAGGAATCCAAACGCGTAGGAATAATTTCCGAGATGCTCTCGAAGACACTGGACGAATCCAGCCGCAAGGACGCTGGCGGTCCCGCAAAGTTCTGGGCGTACGAATCCCAAGACGCTACCTACTCCAGACCCATGATGAGCCCAGTTCCCGTTGCTGCGCCCTCGCACCCTGTAGTTTTCCAGACAACCAACGGACAGGTGGAGGCAATGCCCATACCGATGACCTACCAGCTTGAATACAACGCCGCTTACCAGAGGCCCAACGCATTGATGATGCCCTTGCAACAGCACACAGTGGCTCCGAAGTTCGACGATGCCAAGCGTACGCGAATGCGCAGAGCGCGAGACTCCGAATTGCCTCCAGGAGACGCCCCTGTTGCTCCAGAGGGGTACGTCACCGTTCCGATGGTCATCGAAACTCTCGAGTGACCTTTGTAAATCGAAACTTTCGAGTGACCTATGGACCCCGATGGTCATCAAAGATTTTTGAATCAGATTCGTGACGTGAAATAAGATTTTTGTGTAACTGCCCTCTTTCATTAGGTATTCTACCAAATTTCTCATGGTCCCAGCTCCGATTTGGGGGATACCCTTTTATGCGGTCATTGGTGCCGTTACTGGTGTAGTGCTAGTCATTATCATCGGCGTGGCTATCGGGGTCCATATTCGGCACAAGAAAAGCGACCAGCTGAAGGAAGACGTCGAAAACGCCCTTGTCGAGCAGGAAACACTCCGAGTCCAGCAGATCACGAACCTCATGAAGCAGGTGATGGCCAACGCACAGAAGCGACAGCAACAACCGCCTGGAATGGGTTACCAGACCACACCGCAACCCTATGGCTATCCTCCCGGGTACTACCCTATACAGCAGGCTCCGGCCGGTCCCACCGCTTTTTGGGCGTATGAGCCCGTGCAGGGCGCTGCGTACGCCAGCTATGACGAAGGTCAGCCCGCCATCATGCAGACGCCCCAAGGCGGCGTCGAGGCTTACGCAATGCCCCAGATGCCCCAGTATCAACACTACCAGCAGTATCAACAACAACCGCAAATGATGCTGCCGACCCAGTACTTTCCCCAAACCCCGCAGCAGGCAGGTGCCATGCGAATGCGCAAAGCCACAGACTTCGAGGTCCCCCCAGGCGCCCCGCCTCCAGCCCCGCCTGGGTACGTCACCGTACCAATGGTTATCGAGCCGCGTGAGCAGTGACTTGGTTGCATGTCACACCGGAACATCGCTAATTGCACGTATTGCCAGGCATATAATGCCCTATGCAACCTACTTCTAAGCCTGCGTTTGCCTCAACCTCAGTTGGGGGTCTCTTGTTCAGACTGAAGTCTATGGCGCCTCCCAGCCAACGCGCCCACTTCCGTCGGTGGCGGTGTTCTCAGGTCTTCGTTGCTCTTCTCTACGGGTTACTTGTAGCAACTCTCTTTCTGCCGCTACTAGTAGCTGCCCGGGTTTTATCGCTTCTCAGCCGAGGACTTACATATTTGACTGGCTACATCTATGGTAACCACCGTAAGTCGCTGCTGTCCTCGATACAGTATGGAATATTTTCATCACATTCGTATACCCCAGCAGCGCCGGCGCACTGCACACAGTCTACCTGTCACATCGAGGCCGCCGCGCCGGCCGACCCCACAGCCGAAGCATCAGGGTAAACGTGAAACTGGCTTCCGGTCGCAGCGCCAGCATTCACACTCTAGCTTTGCTGGAGGACAACTACGGCTTCATGATCGTGGACTCCACGAATTCTGAGGTCGACGTGGTACTAGTCGACATGGGCGACGGGAGAGAGGCTATTAGACAGATTCAGGAGGTTCTGGATACGTATTACAGGAATCGACAGGCTAACTTCCACGCCATTCTCACGACGCACCACCACTGGGACCACATGCATGGCAACGACAGTGTCATGGAGCACTTCGGTATCGCGCGGTGCTATGCCTCGCAAGGCGAGCACGTGCTCTGCCAGACCCACGAGGTTGCTGACCAGGCGATACTCACGTTCGGCAACATGGCATTCGAGGTCATCGGCGCCCCAAGTCACACACAGGGTTCCGTCGTCTTCAAGCTTACCGGCGCCAACGGCATTGACTGCCTCTTTACTGGAGACACTCTCTTCAACGGGGGGATTGGTGTCCCTTTCGAAGGCTCGGCGGCGCAAGCAAAGAGGTCTCTGGTTACACTCTTGAGGCGAGCCGATTTGGAAAGTCTGGTGTTCCCAGGTCACGAGTACACGCTGCCATTACTGAGCGAGATTTTTAGTCACCACGCGAAATCTATGCTGGACGACCATCCTAGGCGGTTCTACGTCCTGTGCGGTCTGTTCACGAAGGCACAGCATTACCGGTCACTGCCCTTCCCGACGCCTACAGTACCCATGAGGCTCGGCGATGAGGCCTGCGTCAACCCGGTGTACCACGAACTGATTGAAGCCGCCTCCGCCTTGCGTACGCTGGCCAAAATCCGAACGATCAGACAGCTTGCCGCGGATGATTTGTGGCATCCCAAGCTGAGCGAAGTCGGAACTCCTTCCGAGGCGAACTCAGGAATCCGCATAGTAACCAACAAGGAGACCAACGAGCCGGTGGTGGTCGAACCGCCATGGGTAGTCTCCGCCTTCGGCTGCGACTTACCTATTGCGGGCGTGTGGTCGCACGACCTCATGCACCTGCGCAACTGCCTGCAGTCCGTGTCCGAGGCAGTGTGTCCGGAGCGGAGAGCCCAACTGCTGGACCACTGCGTTGAATTCTTGGACACCTACGTGCTGTCGCATCCACTGCCTGACACGGTATGGTCGTTCCCTCGTGATTGTCAGAACTCGCAGAAACTCTTCGGTGGAGTCCACACTGAGTTCGCCCAGTTCGAAGTTCCAACTACCCGAACCATTCAAAAATGGCTAGATGGCATGGCGGTTTACGGCTGGCAGCTCCCAGCCGCAGTGCAGAAATCCCTGGGTACGTCTTTGAGAAGTCTCCAGAAATACGTTACGAGGTCCGACTTCGTCTTCTTTCTCGCCAATGTGGGACGTGACAGCTGGACAAGCCTCGACGCGGATGACTTTTGGGGGCGGATCGGACGTGACTCCCGTCCTGTAGTGCTGCCGCTTCATCAAGTCGTCAAGGCCCTCCAAATTCCCTCTCACCTACAAGGAGAGCCTGGAAGCCGTTCGCCACCGGTGCCCCTGTTCATTGAGGCCCCGCACATGTTTTCCCACTGCAAAATATGCATGGGGAGGCTAGTTCCGAGACGATCGACCTGTCCCACGGGTCCGAGTCCTTACGACGACGTCTCAGAAGCGCTGTTCGTTAAGTTAATGGACGAACCGCGAGCCAAGTTGGAGGAAACGGAGCAGGTGTCGGCATCACCAGGGGGAAGGCATCAGTGGGACCTGGTGGTCAATTCGGGGGCTGCGCTGCATTCATTCTCCTGCGGATCGGACGAGTCGGTCGCTATTAGAGCTGTGGATGAAGCCCAATTGGTAAGCACCAGGGCTCGTACACACAGTTTCAGTCTGAAGATATCTCGGATGACGCTACTTATGAGTTTTCTGCCGCTAAAGAGAACTTCATGGGATACCAAAGACCTCCAATGCCCGTAACCTCTTCTGAGTCATTAATGATGTCGTATTCAGGCCTTCCCTCTCCCGGCCAAGCAAAAAAGGCCTGGCTTCAGAACCCTGAAGGCGCGTCTGCGTGAAAGTGTCCTTGTGTGTTAATTCTTCGAACGATTTTCCCTGCACACGCACACATGAGGCTTTGGCTACTCCCCGCGCTCACCGGGGCAACCGTAGTCGAGGAAGTTTTCAAGGAGGCTGATGAGTTGGCGCAGCGACTGCGCCTGGACGACGACACCTTTTTTCAGGCACACGCCAAGCACTTCCAAACGGAGTTTTTGACAACCGATCACGTGGCGGACCTACCCCTACCGGACCTATCTCTACCAGGATATTCTATGGGCAGTTCCGACGACTTCAAGTTCAGTCCGACTGACCTGCTCTTTGTGAGGGATCGCGCACATCAGGCAGTGTTGAAACCCCCTCGTAAGCGAAAGGAGGTGGATGACCTTCCGGTGGCACTATTTATCCGGGGCACCCGCCTGCTGCCGGATGAGCAGTACGTTGTGATTGTAGAGGGAGCATCCTGTCTCGTATCCAAAGAAGAGCTCTACGGGTTCTACGAGGGTGACAGAGTGAAACCGCTTGGCAGGCCAGAGGTAACAGTGAGGTTCGTGCGGAGGGGAGAAAAGGCGAAAACGTCGGAGAGCGGCAGTTTCCGAGTTGTCGACACTCGGGAGCTGCAGTGCGAGTGCAGTCAAATCTCCTCGTTGGCTCACCTGCATGAGAACTATAGGCCACTGGTGTTGCAGTGCAACATGGGAGTCGCGGTCTCCTTCTTGCAAGGAGAAGGAGCGTACAGTGCCAGTCGACAACTCTCAATGGATAAGCTGTCTCGTTTGGCCCGGAAGAAGTCCAAAGAGAAGACGCCTCCTGTGGCAAAGAAGCAGAAGCCTGTGACTCCGCCTAAACAACCAGACACTGATGCACGGCGACCCGCCTCGAGGAAGGAGGCATCGGCGGGACAGCAGGGATTGAAACGACTTCAGGAGGCCAAAGCTGAACAAGAAAAAATTCGACAGGAGTTCGACAAGGAGGCGAAACTGGAAGCAGAGAAACAGAAGAAGGTAGAACCTAAGCAGGTCGCGAAGCTGGAGGAGCGTAAATTCCAACGGGTCGCGGACGCCGCGAAAGCCCAACTTCGCATAAAGGAAGATGACATCCGCAAGATTCGACGCGATGACAGCACGGATGACCCCGTAGACAAGCATATGAACCAGCTGTATGACTCCAAGCTGGTGGAGATGACCGGCCTGCCTCGTGACAGCGAGAAGTCAGACCCTGATGTGAAACGGAACATGGACATTTTTTCTGGGCTGCTGCGGGAACTGTACGCAGAGTCTCGGTGTCAGGCGAATGACTTCGCAGGTATGAAGCATGTAATCCGAACGCTACGGACAGCGCTGCTACAGGGACCACTACCCAACGGAAGAACCAGGTATCAGGATTTTCTTGGCTGAAGCAACGAAAACACTGGGAAACCTACCGTGATTCACATGGGTAACAACCCAGTACAAAAAGGAAAAAAACTTCTCAACGACCAATATCTCACCACGCCCAGAAAGGGTCGTCCTTCTCAATATCTCGAGGAGGCTGCTCAGACTCCTCGCTAAAACGTTCGAAGCACGCGGTGTCATTGCGTGCGTCAACCGGAGGAACGTATGGAGGCGGTAAGGTCTGTGCCTCCAGCGCTACCCAGTCTAGGGCGTCGAAGAATCGGTGGTGTATGACCTGCTCCGACCCCTCCCTACCGGGAGGGGTCCCCAGCCTCTTGCGCGGGTCCGGAACGAGCAGGCGCTTGATGAGGCTGCGAGCCCCGGCATCCACGAACGCCGGAAACCGCAGCTTGGTGCTGAGGATTTCACGGTACATCTGGGCCGGTTCGCCCCCTGAAAACGGAGGGTCACCCACCAGCATCTCGAACAAAAAAATTCCCAATGTCCACCAGTCAACGGCCTTATCGTGTCCCGCACTGATCAGCATTTCAGGAGCGAGGTACTCAGGAGTACCACACAACGTCCTCGTCGTGTGACCTGGTCGGATAAACTTTGCAAAGCCAAAGTCCGCGAGCTTCAGGTATCCAGATGGAGCCATCAGCAGGTTTTCAGGCTTCAAGTCTCGGTACACGATGCATTTGGCATGGAGATACGAAAGAATGGATACCACCTGCGCCGCGTAAAACTTCGCGACCATATCAGGAAACGGGGAATACTGACGGACGATGCTGTAGAACTCTCCCCCCTTAACAAACTCCATGCAGATGTAAACGTAGGCGGAATCTCGAAAGTATGTCTGTGTAACCACGGATCAGCCCCCACATGCAGTTTCACCACGAACGGGTGGCAGCAGTCCCATAGGATTGCCACCTCGTCCATGATGTGGTCCACTTGTCTCCGACGAATCAGCTCGTACTTATTCATTCGCTTTAGTGCCACACGGCCGAGGCCACCGGAGTCACGTGCAAAAAAAACTCGACCAAAGCTGCCCGTGCCTACGGTACGCCCAAATTTGAAGTCCGCCGGCACACGAACAGGACGTTCCACGGGAGGCAGGTCTCGCGACTCAGGGAACTGGACGCGGTCCGCGATGGTGGACATGACAGGAGCCAGGCAGTATTGCCTCAACGAATCCCACTCCGCTCGGAATGGATCCTCCGTGGGTGGAGTAGCCTCAGACCGCAAGTCGACAGATTTCATTTGGCTCGATAAGCGCTTAGATGACTTCATGCGGGACACGGTCGTTAAACGATGGTGCGACTTTCTCAGCAGGTCAGACCGAGACTTATGAACTTCCGCAAGGGGGTCTGCGGACTCTGCCTCGACGCGCTTCTCTCGGATCTTGCGCTTGATGTCGTTCTGCGTGACCTGACTCAGCCTGACTCACAAACAAAGTTACCATCGCGGTCCCAATTGATTGATTTTGGCGCTAAACCCTAAACTGGGAAACGATATATAGACCTAAACCCTGAACATAGCTTGGCGCCCTGTGGTCTGTGAAGTTAAATTGCACGTCAAAATACACGACACACACGAAAATGGCCTGCAGCAAGAACGAGGCCAATTGCTGCGTGCGGCGAATTCTGTCATGGACGAGGTCACAGTAGACCAGAAGAAGGAGGATGACAGAATTACCACAGGCAGCGACGCTGCTGAGACCTGCGGTAGGGTATCCGTAGAACACTGGGTGAATGGAGCGTGGCTGGCGGACCTGCCGTCTTCGGACGATAGACAAGAACGCCTGCTACAAAAGCAACGGGCGGCAATTTTGAGATTCCACAAGGAGCATAGCATCCCTCCGTACGCCGAGGCGGTGCGGATGCTGAGGGACGCCAAGCCTGTACCGTACATCAATCACAAACGCGTGCCGTACACGCGCAAGGTCCACGAGCAGCTGACGTCTATCTGGAGTGAGCCGATGGACAACAGGGCCATCAGGGCCATAGGTCTGGAGGTGGCGAACTGCACGGGGGCAGATGGACTGCACCATGCCCTTCACGCATACAACACTCTCTGTGGCCACGTGTTCCACTCTAGGAGCCTATGTCGAGAGTTCGACCCTGAAGAGTTCATGGGCCTCTACCTGGAGCATAGGCAGTGGGCTTGGGGTGGAATCGCAGGGTGGACAGCGCCAACAGAGGGGTGGTTATGAGCCCTCGACGCTACATTCGCAAATTGCATAGCTACATTCACAAATTCCATTGTAAGAAACATTTCTATACGTCCAGACAATAGAAAGACGTCTTGCCCACGGTATATGCGCTTGACATCGATTCTTCACGCGTGTTGGAGGCGCGGGTCGAGAGGTGGTCGTCGTCGGAGTAAAAGAAGGAGCCAGCGTCTTGAAATTTATCATCAGCGTCGATATCCAACTCCTCGGTATGTGTCGGACTCTCGTACATCGCTTGCAGGGCGCTGCAGGTAACTCTCAGCCAAATTTTGATGTCCTCAAATAGGAAGTGACGCTTCCGGCCTACTTTCTTGGGCAAGCTGAGAATATGCTTAAACTGCTCGATTGCATGCGCCGCAGCAGCGGTCGACAACTCCTCCACTGCGTCGGCCGCCTCATTAGGAATCGTTAGTGCCGCCTTGGTCAAGGCATCGAATAGTTCGTTAGCCAAGAAGTCTTTAGACAGTAGTTGTTGCTTGGTAGCCCCCATTCCGCGTGCTTGCGGCGGGATTTCCTGCGTAGTGTTGCGGTTGTTGAATCCAAGAACCATCTGGCCCAGAAAGCGATCCATAATGATAGCGTTTCTTCCCGTGATCCCAGACGCATCGACGTGCATCTTGTAGGCTCGGTAGAAGTCGCGCTTGTCACTAGGCAGAAAGCTTAGAGCCTCCTCAAGGTCGATGGTAACGTCGTCGGACGGCTCGTTGACGAGACTTTTCACCTTCTGAGGAGGGTAGAGTTCACACGGAGCCGTGCAGGGGTTCTCACTCAGCATGTGAGCAACTGCTTCGGCCCAGCGCTGCGCGTCCTCAAACAAGTAGTAAGCGCGTCGACCCAGCTTGTGACCCTCCAAGTAGAAGGTCACGTACTGCTTCTTGATGTGGAAGGCCAGAGCAGTAGAGAGCTCGGAGGCAAGCGCAGGGTGCTTCACGTCGTTGTCGCTGGCCTTCGAAAGCTCTTTCAGTACGAAAGTACTGTTTAGCCACTGTCTTCGGTGTGGTTTCAGTGACGCGAGCGCGACACTTTCATTTTCCATTGCCGACCCACGAAGGTTGTACTCTTGGATGAAGGTGTTCCGCATATTCTTAACCAAGTAAATCAAACCGCCTTGCAAAGCTGATTTGTTTGCAAGAGCATCGTACTGGTAGTACAGCTGCATAACAGAGGCAGGAACGGGGCGTTGCTTCATCGAGGTCAAATCGCTGCTGGACTCTCGCGCAGGGTAAACCGGACTCATAGGCACTATGGACAGACCAGCCTTATTCAGCGAACTCGAAGGAGAATAATGCGAGTCCGAGAAGGTCGTAGGCACCGCAAAGGCACCTGACGCTCCAAGCATTCCCGCTCCGGTTGAGACGTAGCCCGACCGTGACAATGAGCCCGTCGAGGACTCCGACGGATGCGCCGCAACCATGGGAGACATCCCTGCCGTAGCGAAGCTCGTTCGGGTCATCGAACCAGAAGGAGAGAAGGATGCCTCGGAATACGCCTGAGAAGAGGGCTGGAAGCTGGCAGCAGCTACTTTGTAAGCGCCAGCGGATAAAGAGTTAGCTGGGGAATAAGACGAGTCCGAGGCACACGCCAGAGAAGCACCGGGGCGCTCCAGGTTCCCACACATCTTCTTGCCACACATGATCTCCAGCCGACGGAACATTTCGTTCTGAGCATCGACCCACTCCCCAGCCAGTTTCAGCACATCCGTATCTGACGTAAGCTGCGAGAGACCATTGAAAAATTGCGCGACGCCCGAGATCCAGAGCTCATGCTCCACATTCCACATAAGGATAGGAGCGCACAGCATACTCTTGAGCCTGGACGACGTAAGGGGCGCCGACTCCTGGAGGGATTCTGATGAACACTAGCCAAACGCCTCACCAGAGAATCCGTTTGAATGTTGGATAACACTCAGCAATACCCTCACGGACAGGAGGTAGTCGGAGTCGCTTTCCTTTCCCAGCAGGAGACGCAAAAGGTCCTTGTACTCGTAGAGCCACTGGAATAGTAGTCTGGGTAGTGCACGTTCGTTCAAGGCTCGGTTGATTACAGATTCGTATATATCGTAGTCTTTGACATCAGCGCTACACAAAGGTGCGGCGCTCTCTAAGACCTTCGCCATCGCAGAAATGGTAATAACGGGTGAAGGGGCAGTATGATCCTCGGTGTGGGATCAATTATTATGTTTCCTTCCTAGAATTATTGCGCGATTCTCGCCCCTTGGGTTTCTGGGGCACGGACCGCGGAAAGCAGAAAAGAGAAAAGTCAGCGTCATCAGTGTATCCACATGTCACAAGTCAACCCCCAATTCAGTCGATGGCGTCATAGTTGATCAGAAGATGGATCAATCGCAATTAAAGTCGCAAAAAACAAGTCGCAAACTATCAGATCCTGCTCAGTCAGAGAGATCACGCAGAGCCAAGTCCACAACTCGGCGCACGGAGGTCGGCTCGCGGATGATCTGCATGTGGTTGACGCCGAGCAGCTGCTCCATCCAGACGGTCGAGGCCCACGTTCTAGGCCAGCTTGCTGAGTTGAGAGTGAGCGTGTCGTCGCCAGGGACGCTACTCAAAACGGCCAGCTTCTGTGTCCTCTCGTCAAAGGAATAGCTATTAACACCTGTGCCAGACGCCACAAAGGAGATCACCGGTACGCCTGGGTCTCTCAGCACGGGCTCCGAGAGCAGGGTCCAAGACTGCAACGCGCGCTGCTGTAGTGAGTCGGGCAAAAGCCGAATCCATGTAAGGGCATCGTACTCGTGCCGCGCCCCCTGCGTGTCCGTGTTCACAATGCTGAGATCGGCCACCTTAGGGTTCGGAAGGAGAGCATAGAGCGATGCCAAATGGCGAACGAACCGCTGCACGGACGCCTCGTCGAACATGTACATAAAAGGGAAGAACCGCACGGTGCCATTCAGAAGCGACGTTACCGCTTTGAAGCTGCCGCCGTAGGCCCCCGCTACGCTGACGATGCGGTCAACATGTGAATCCTTCCACGCCTCGTCGACTTTCGTATTCAGAAAGTAATTCAGGACATTACAGCCGTAGCTGTGGCACACGACGACTACCTTTGAGTCGTTAATTTGGGCTAGCTTCTCAAGCTTGGACTTTAGCGGAGAAAAATCCAGATTGAAGGGTGTTTGCCGCCAATCGAACGGAAAGGCATCGAGGTCAACCTCTCGAGTGTGACCTCGTTGAATGAACTCCTCCGTGATTTCGGCGAGGTATCCCATCTCCAACAAGGGCAGGTCTCCTAGCCCACCCAGGTACTCCACCGCTTCCAGACCGGAATCGTGCCAGACGTCAACACCCTGAGGGTTGGAGTAGTTCACCCCATCCCAATTCAAGGAGAACACGTCAATCCAACACTCTTGGTTCCAAGGGGTGAATTGGAGTAGGTTCAGCCACATGCGCCACGAGCCGTTGAGAGGTTCGTCGCCGCAGTTGATAAAGCGCCCGTCTTTGACTGTACAATTCAAACTTGTCCCACAGAGCCCAGGAATCAAAAGCATGGGTCTTAAGCTGGTTACCACAGCCCAGAGGTGCACTGACTGCCCAACATGCATTCAACGAAAATCAAAGAATAATCATCCTTGTTGATGTCACTATGAGCGGCCCGTCTGTTAGTAGAACGATTCGTCGACTTTCCGTTAAATCCAACCTGAGACAAGTCGAGAATAACCTAGCAGACTCCCATCTAGTGAGGAATCTATCTGTACAATCGAACATTCATCTGGAAGGGGAGACCCAGATGGCAGAGGAGATGGCAATGTTTTTTGATATGGCCATGAAAACCGAGATCATCATCTTCGACCTCCTGCCCGATTCACAGCCTGGCCCGGATATTCACTTCCCGCTAGCGCCCTAAGCGAAGTCCTGTTCTGTGATTGTGATTTTTTTTCTCGGTTGACTCTCCACCTCTGTGGTATTTGTCAGGGCGCCGGACTGCTCCAGGACCCGTTTCCTTGGAGGCGCCTCGTCTTTTGTGACGAACATCTCAGGGATCTGCGCCTGGTACTGCGATCCAACGCGGATATGAGAGTTTCGGGATGTGAGGTACTCTCTGGGCATCTTCTCCAATCGTGGATTTTCTGCCTTCTGATTTCGTGTCATCTAAATACACCATTAGCGATGACACCGACGGCAATCCTCTTCGCAGGGGTGTACGCCAGCAACTATCTCTTTAACATCGTGAACGGAACGGTTGCCAAGTGAGTAATGTATCCCCTGACCACAGGGTATGCCCCTACGTGACTTTAGTGGTCTGCGTACAGCTGTTGATAGCCGCTGCCACTTCTGTTGGAATATCAGCTTTGACTCACCAGCAACTGGCGGTTGAGGTCACTCGTGACACCTTCGTAGCAGGTGGATTCCACTTTTTCATTCACGCTTTCATGGCTCAAGCCTTCGCATCGACAAGTCTGGCCACAGTTCACATGACTCGGGCGCTGGAACCTCTGCTTATGGCGTGTCTGGAGTTTAGCCTGTACGGTAAAGTTTTGTCTCGGCGAAGACGTACTGCGCTACTCGTGGTGGTCGTCTGCGTCGCAGCGTGCAATCGTCGCGATGGATTCTCGCCTTTCGGATTCTCCTGCGCGATGGTGGCTACAGTAGCGTCATGCGGAAAGAGTGAGTGGAGACCTGGGCTGGCACTCAGCGTTGCTGCTCAAGACGAGCCACAAAGGAGCCAACCACTCTGGAATGCAGATCCTAGCGGCAGTCTGGTCTGTCCCTTTCGCCCTAGCCCTGGACGTGCCTCGGCTGCTTCTGCCACGGACTACTTCGGAGCCCAACCACTGGAAGGACATACTGCCTCTGGTAGCGGTGTGTGGTGTCTTTTTTGGGGTGTACAGCTGGTTAGGGGTTGCGACTCTACAACAAGTGAGTCCGACTTCCTACTCCCTTGGTAACACTGCGAAGCGGGCATTTCTTGTACTGCTCTTATCGTGGTCAGAGCCTGTCACCGTGTTACTAGCGGCGCTAGCTGCCGTAGCCACGTACACTTATTCATTGCCGAAAATGTCGAAATTGGAACTCTCATGCTGAATGACCAGCGGCTAGCTCAGGAGCTAGCGGCCGCAGTGCCCTCTGCCGAGTGTGTAGCGAGAGTCAGTGAACACATCTCGCGCTGGGTGGGATCTCTGCAGGAACAGGCTGCCATTAACACCTGGTTCTTGCAGTCGCGAAAAGCTACTAGCGAGCAGCTGCTTGCACAGGTATTCATCATGAACGACGTTCTGCAGAAGCTTGGGCCACGGACCCCCTCCTTCAAGTTCAAATTCCTAGTTCTTTTTGCAGAAGTCGTCTTCTCATTGCAACAGGTGGCACCAGGCATCGTGGAGCAGGTGACGAATGTACTCGGGATATGGCGAAAAAGGGTGGTCTACAGCAAGCAAGCCATGGATTTCCTGCAGTCAGCCTTAAACGGGGACGACAGGTTCAGACACGGTCTCAGCAGTTACGTTCAACAAGAAGAAGAGGCGAACTACGCAGGATACATCGCTGAGTTCAGGGAGCATGAGGACCTAATGGGCCGTCAAAAGCTGGCAAAATACTACCTTACCGAGGTAGAAACCTGCACATCCGCCGAACACGATCCCAGGTTGTCCGTTGCAGCCTTTGCAAAGCAGTGTCCTATGCTACTTCCTCAGGTAGCTATGGCTTGCGAGTTCACGCTAGAGGGAATCTGCGATGACGTTTTTTTAGAGACCAGTGTCATCAATGACAGACTACGAAACGAAACATTCGTGGCTTTACCCCAGGAAGAAGCCAAGTTCCTTGCTGAAACTGTACACCTCGCGAAATCTCTGGAGCAGCAATGGACATCACTAATGGGAAAGTACGACATCGGTATGAAACTCGCCGTCAACCAACAGAGAGAACAGCTGAAAGTGCTCAAAAGCAAAGAGTTTGGCAACCGCGCCAAGCTGCAGCGGACGCACCTGCGCGCTATTCGCCTCTTCGATTCCCGATATCGCTACCTGATTTGCCGTCTGGCCCAAACAGCCGAGAACATTGAGACGGTTGAAAAAATTCTGGGGTCGAAGTTACAGAAAGGCTTGGCACGAAAATCGTTGTCCTCATGAATTGTAATTTGGCAGCGATAAAATTTCAGTAGATGTGGCTTATGGTGTCCGCATGAATTATAATTTGCCGGTGATGGAATTTAGGTGGTTGTGGCTTGTCTTCTTCACGCACGTCGGACTGTGTTCACGCCCCAGCAATGACCGACAAGTTTCCTTGCAGTCCACAGGGGATAGAGTGCAAGTCACGCTGCTCTACGAAGCTTTGTGCCCATTCTGCCAGCTATTTTTCCGGAACCAATTGGTTCCCCTCATGCGTTCAGGTCTGGAAAAATATATTCAACTGGAACTCGTACCTTATGGAAATGGTCATGTGTCAAATCACACCGTTCAGTGCCAACACGGGCCATCCGAGTGCCAGCTCAATACTGCTCACCTTTGTGCCATGCGGGTGTTGAAGGACAACAAAAAAAGCTTTGACGCGATAGCCTGCATGGAGACTAATCAGCAGCCGGACAAAACTATGGTTAACGACTGGACAGATTGTCTCGAAGCGAGTGACAGAACCAAAATCGTGGGATGTATGAAGTCACAAGGAACGGCCCTGCTGAAGGCTGCGGCAATGAGAACGGACGCGTTCTCCCACAGATATGGTGGGGTGCCAAAGGAACAGTAATCCAGTTCCATGGGTCCTACTCAACAACGCCCATGAGGAGTCCGCCACTCATAATCTAGGCAGCGCGATATGTGGCGCCCTCCCTGAAATCCCGTCCGAATTGAAGGCAACGTGCAACGAATTCCTGCAAAGCTTCGTCAAGACAGGTGGAGACATTACTGATGTCTGCTGGAAAAACTAAACCAAAGGCTGCTTGAGGAGGGCTAGTAGCTCGAACTTGGACTTCAGGATCGTCGCCTTCTGTCGGTACTCCAGCACTCTGCGTAAAACGCCCGGTATAGGCTCACTCCTCATCGCAAGAATCGTACTCATGCTCAGTGTCTGTGCCTGAAATGTCAGCATCTTTCTTCATGCATTCTATTCGAGCCTTCTCCGCCCGGTAGCGTTTAACGCGGTGTTCGGCGCTCTCCACCTCACAAGCAAGTCGAAATCGCCCTCGGAGTGACTTGATCACGTGAGGCTTTAGGTGGTGTACGGCATGCGCCTCGACATTGTTGATGCTCACGCCAACTCCACTCAGGACTTTCGCCCACGACGTAAGAGTCTCGCCAGTCATCATCGCCACCGCCGTGCCCATCCTGCCTATCCGCGCAGTGCGCCCTGAACGATGAACGAAGATAGAGGGGTTCATCGGGCACTGAAGATGGACTACGAGGTCCACGTTCGCAGGTAGGTCCAACCCTCGAGCTGCGACGTCGGTGGCCACCAGAATGCCACTGGGCCTCGTCGGATGGCAAAACCAATCCACTCGTTTCATTCGCAGAGACTGGCGCAACTTGGAGTGCAGCCCCACCACAGGAATCTTCTGCCACACGTCGAAGTTGAGATCCGCGGAACGCATGGATGTCACGTCTCTAGTCTCCTTGGGCCTCGAGGCCGATTGAGCCTGCTTCTCCAAATTCTTCAGGAGAGACACGCCCTTGCTCTTCTTCGCGTCAGACGTGGTTACGAGCGCGCTCGTATCCTTCACATCTCCAGCAACGGCCTCCGTCCCTTTAGGTCGTCTGTTTATCATGTCCCGCATGATGCAGTTGTCGTGGATGTCATTGCCAAACATAAGACCCAGTAACGACTCTAGCCGGTACACGTAGTCGATGGAGTTTACGAAGATAACTACTCGGGAGTCCTTGCACTGCTCGAAGTGCTGATACAAAAGTGCGTACAGGTAGAGCTCGCGGTCTTCTTCTGGCACCATGATTTTCTCTACCTTCATATTCTTCGGAAGGGAGCTGCTCTTATCGTCTTCACCGACGTTAACGACAGCCAACTTACCCTCACGCAGCTTCATGCGGTCGAGCAGTCCGTCCATCCGCGATACGCTGAACATCTTCTCCTTCAACTCAGCCTTCTTCTGGAGCTTCTCCGTGGGCTGGCGGATACGATGGTGAAGTCTGAAACCTGCTTTGAGATTCAGCGTGGCTGAAAACAGGAAAGTCTGCAGATCCTCAAGCCCTCGGTCGGATGATTTCTTGTCCTCGTAGACTTTCTCTAGTATGACGTCCAGCTCTGGGAAGTGCCCTGCCTCGACCAAACGATCCGCCTCATCCAGAAGAAGGCATTTTAGGGCCCGAAGGTTAGTCATGTGCGGGTGGGCTGTCACCAGGCCGTCGAAATCGTCAGTCCGGTCAATCTTCAGGCCCATAAACGCGCACATTCTCCCTGGCGTACCGAGTACCATGTCGGGCCGCTTGGACAGAACTCGGGTCTGCCTTTCAGGACTCATCCCGCCAATGAGAAGAACACTGGTGAACGTCGTGCCCCTCGTCAACTTCTGAATTTCCTTGTACACCTGACTGCACAGTTCCCTCGATGGGAGAACGCCTAGTGCCGTCAGCGAGCCGCAGGGGCCGCCTCGCGCTTCGTGCTGGGCCAGCACACAGTTGGCGATAGGCAATGCGAAAGCCAGGGTCTTTCCGGATCCGGTTTCGGCGCAACCAACCACGTCAAACCGCTGTACAAGTCCGGGTTTGAAGCTAGCACGCTGGATTTCTGTGGGGCTGAAGAACCCGGCGCCGTACATGTTAGCCAGCAGCTGCTGATTGATTACGGCGCTGTACCCCGCAGCGAGGGTAGTCCATTCGATCATGGCGTTCTCATCATAGACGACCGGGTCAGCCGGCGCCTCAACAGTGGTTGATTGAGACTTTCGCCGTTTCTTCTTCTTCGGTTTGGACGATTTATCGGCTCGCACAGGCTCGAGGGGCAGCAGCCCTTGGAACTCCGAAGGGTCTATTTCCTCCACCTCAAAGCAGCCACCCCAGTTAAGGGCGTTCTGCTGGCTTTCCGTAAGTTCGATCTTCTTCCATGGTCGTTTCATTGCCGAAATCGGGAGTTTCGGCGTCGGCTGTTGCGGTTCACAAGCAATTTACGGTACTAAAATAGAAAACACTACGACTTCCTAAAGGGATCTAGGGTGGTTGGATTCGGTGAACCGCGTGCCCCGGTGTCCTCCGTGTAATCTGAATCCGTTGTCTCAGTGTCCCCTTCGAACCTCTTCCCAGGTTCCATTAGGTGTCTTCTGCCCCGTCGGTGCAGGGGTGGTCCGTGGATTTCTACCTTGGGCCCAGATATGCCCACCTCCTCTTGGGGCGACACGTTGTGCACTGCAGATGTAGGCATGGCACTGATGTGCCTAGGCTCTAGAAGACTCTTAGTTTGCTCAGACAAGTCTTCCGTAGAAATAGCCCCCTGGACCTCAGAGGTTGCGGGTTCTGCCTCTGAGACTCCATGCAATTTCTTCACTGGTGCCTCCTCCACGTCGCCCTCTTCTGGGGCAGCCACACTCTCTGGAATTTCCTCAGTCTGCGTCTCGCTCTCTTCTGGGGCAGCCACACTCTCCTCAGTCTGCGTCTCGCTCTCTTCTGAGTCTCCTCCTTCCTCCTCAGCCTCCTCCGAAACGACCTCGCTCTCCTCTGAGCCTTCGCCTTCCTCCACCATTTCCTCTGGAGTCTCCTCCATCATAACTTCGTCCTCCTCTGGAGGCTCCTCCTCAGTCTCCTCTGGAGCCTCCTCCTCAGTCTCGTCTGGAGCCTCCTCCTCAGTCTCCTCTGGAGCCTCCTCCTCAGTCTCCTCTGGAATGACTTCCTCAGTCTCCTCTGGAATGTCTTCCTCAGTCTCCTCTGGAACTTCGTATTCCTCTGTAAGTACGTCACCTGCCGCTTCCTCCTGCATTTCCTCCTCTTCAAGAGCCTGCTTGTCAGCTAGTTTTTGTGCTTTCTCGTCTTCTTTCAGTTGGCGCTTTTCTTCTTTACGAGCCTCCTTTTCCAGTCGCTTCTCCTCTTTCAAAGCTTCTTTTTCTGCCTTCTTTTCCTCTTTCAGTTGCCGATTCTCCTCGTCTCTAGCAGCCTTCTCCTCTTGTTCTTGCTCTTTCAGCAGCCGTTCCTCCTCATCTCTAGCAGCCGTCTCCTCTTGTTTTCGCTGTGCTAGCTCCTGCTTCTCGGTTGCAGCCTGAGCCTCCTCCTCGGCACGCTGCGCCAGCGCTTCCTCTCGAAGCTGCTGTTTTCTCTCCTTTTCTGCTGCTGCATGGGCCTCTTTTTCTTCAGCTGCACGTGTCTCCGCTTGCTTCTTAGCATCTCCTGTTACGTCACCGTTCGCGGTCTCGATGTCCTTTTTGGTTTCCTCGTCCTTGACCTCGGACTCAGCTATTTTTGCTGTGGAATTTTTCTGGTCAGGTGGAAGACTCTTTTCGACGGCGGCGTCGATATCGTCCAGCATTGGAGCTTTCTCAGGTGCAGTATCCTTCAATGCCGCCTTTTCCCCTTGGATCTCTGCAGTGTCAGGATCCACTCCCTGCTTCATCAACTCTTCTTGAGTCTTCGCCGACGCCTTTGCGAATGCTTTTCTTTCCTCAGGACTCATGTCGGCTTTGAGAGTATCCAGCGCATCCTGCTCTGCTGCCTGCTTGTGGGCTTCGCCCTTAACCGCTGCCTTTGTTGACTCGTCTTTGGCTGAGACTGACTCCTGGAGATTTCTAGATTCAGGGCTGGTCCAGCGCACTCACTTCTCTCGATTCTCAGCATCAGACGTGCCCTTTGGCCCAAGACTGAGCTCTTGGTCCGCGGTGGAAGTGATTACCGGTGGGACCGTGACTGGTTGCAATTTTCCGTGCTTAGCCTCCGTGCTCTCGATAGCAGCCAACTGGATGTTCTGGCTGGTTGCATCCGGCATTTCCTTTCGCGCCCTGGCTGCTTCCTGGCGGACTTCTGATTTCTCCTGTGCACTCATCCCCGCCTCAGCAGTGAGCATGTTCCCTTTTCGCAAGGCCAACTCGTTCTCCTTCGCCACCAGATTAGCAACGTCCTGCATGCCAGGCTTGGGAGCCGCGACGGGAACGCGGGATTCCTGGGCCAGGTGCTTCCGCTCCTGCCGTACGACGGCCATCTCCTTGGTTGCCGACTGGCGATCGTCGGTAGCAAGCGATGCTTGGAGCCGTCTCTCGTCCTGCCTCTCCGTGTTCATGTCCAGCTTTTTGCGTTGGCTGGCGTCGTAGATCTCGTTCTGATGGCGGAGTTCCGTTCGGATTCGGGCTTGATCTGCCGGAGGGAGTTGATTCATTTGAGATTCTACTTCTCGAGTTTTTTCGACTTTGCGGCCTACAGGGGTATCCGGCAGGGGAGCCACAGATGTGGGACCTTGACCCCCCATAGGGCCTGCATGGCCCATAGGGCCTCCTCTACCTTGGTATCCTCTGACATGGGATCCTCCAGTTTGGGGTCCTCCAGTTTGGGGTCCTCTGGATTGAGGTCCTCCAGTTTGAGGTCCTCGGGATTTAAATCCTCCTGTTTGGGGTCCTCCAGTTTGAGGTCCTCTGGATTGAGGTCCTCCAGTTTGGGGTCCTCCAGTTTGGGGTCCTCCAGTTTGGGGGCCTCCAGTTTGAGGTCCTCTGGATTTAGGTCCTCCAGTTTGAAGTCCTCCAGTTTGAGGTCCTCCAGTTTGAGGTCCTCCAGTTTGAGGTCCTCCAGTTTGAGGTCCTCTGGATTGAGGTCCTCTGGATTGAGGTCCTCCAGTTTGAGGTCCACGTGCTTGACGTCCTCCTGTTTGAGTGCCTCCAGTTTGACGTCCTGTAGCTTTAGCTTGGGCACCTCTACCTCTACCTTTACCTCGCGCTCCTCCTTGTCCTCGTTGGGACCCACGCCGTGAGCCTGGTTTCGATCGTTTCTTTGTCTTTTTGCGTCCTGTCAAACCCAAAGATGCCGTCTCTCTCATCGCCTCAGACAGACCCCATGAGCCTACCACTAACAGCGAACAGAGGCCGATCAGACTAAGTACGCGCATGACTGATTAATTAATCACCCCACAGCGTCCACGTCAATTCTACTAATACCATATCATCCAATGAGGTTCACTACTGCCTTGTTCCTATCAGCCGCGGCCGAAGCCGTTGAGGTAAAGAAGCCTGATGGTTACCAGTTACCGGTCGTTGAAATGGTACGAGGAGTGCGATCGGCGGAGGATCCTGAGTGCAAACCTGAAATCCAACTACTCCACATCCAGGACGCAACGCAGACATTTAGTAAAGTCATCCAGACATTCGCGGACGAACGACTAGTCGAAAAGCTCATCGAGCGCCTCCAAGAACGTTATACTCACGTCAAGTATGGGCTGTCTACGTTTGCAGACAAGCCCGCTCCGCTTGTGGGATACGGTAACTCGTGGGGAGTTTGGAAGGGCTGGCATGGAACCATCGATTTCTGCTACGCCAACCAGACTCCGTTGCAGGATGTCAACTCTATAGGTGACATCTGGTCCAGAGTTGAGATCAGCGGAGGCAAGGATCAGGAGGAGAATCAATGGGATGCCATTGCCCGTGGTGCCGTTGACCCTGCTGTTGGCTGGACCACGGAAACGCATAACGCCAACGGCCAACCTGTACTTAGGCTCTCCCTTATGATCACTGACGCTCTGAGTCACACCGCAAAGCCCAAAGATTTTTATGAAGGGTTCGGTTACAACACATCCTACTCATGGATGCAGAACTGGTATAACTCCATGTGGGGCACCTACGAAGAGGACTACGAGTGGTACGGATCGTTAATCAGGTCCGACCTGGTACAGGCCCACGTTAACTGGAGTGGTGAGTTTAAGACCACTCTCCAGGCCCCGGTGGCCTACGATGCTCTGGTCGTGTGCAATTCCCTCTCGCAGACGCACAGGCAGCTAGGAGAGCTGCGCAATCGCACCTCCAAGCATTTGAGCGAGAAGTTACCGGACAAGTTTAGTAAGAAGTTCGTGGCTTCGGAGTGGGATGCCCTCTGCGCCGACAAGAAGGCCGTTTTTGGCTGGACCGAGGATTACCAACTCATCGACGTTGAAGACATCAAGGAATACCCGTACACCTCTGTTAAGGCGGACTCCGACTGCAGAAGCTTCGAGTACCCGAACCCATCAGACCCCAGGTATGCTAAAATGCTCCAGAACTCTAACGTGGTTCCCATGGCTATTATTGCGCCGCCAAAGCCAGTCAGCAACGCAGAGATCTTCAACATCGGTGTCAATCACTGTAAGCAGGAATTCACTCTGAACGACCTATTTATCGCGGACCCAAGCAAGGATTCGGGAAGATTGTTGGATTGCTACAACAGGCATTACGACCAGCATTTTAACGCAATCGCCGCTAACGGCACACCTGCTTTATACGAGGTGATGCCGTTCGGGTACCTGGACCCTGAGGAGCTTATAGGGCGAATGGAGAACATGATCGATACGGCCGTGGAACAGCTGGTTTGTCTGCCACCTACTACAACAGAGGCGCCCACCACAACCGCAGCCACCACAACAACTAAGGCCGTAGCAACGACTGTGTTGCCTCCGCCGGTTCCAACCATTCCTACTACCACCACACGACCGACCACACGACCGACCACCGCTCCGCCTACGACGGCTGCGCCCACGACTGCCGCCACCACCACCACAACTTCCACAACAACTTCCACAACTGCCGCTACCACCACAACTTCCACAACTTCCACAACTGCCGCTACCACCACAACTTCCACAACTGCCGCTACCACCACAACTTCCACAACTGTCGCGCCAACCACCACAGTTGCCGCGCCAACCACCACAGTTGCCGCGCCAACCACC
>NW_027151546.1:0-25216 GCF_019968955.1 Porospora cf. gigantea A | reverse complement strand
AAGTCCAACAAGTTCTCCTGGACGGGCGACTAAATGTGCACCGTCGACAATGATTCTCCGTTTCGCTGGGGCGCCATTCTCCTCATGTTTGCACTTGACAGAATAGGTAATGTTCGAGGCCGTCACTGACACAGGAAGCACACCAATGTCAGTGGCCTCCACGTCGGTGCACATGGAATTGCTCGTTCTTTGTGTAGTCGCAGTCCAAGTCGGTTCAGAAGTGGCTGTGCAGCTCGTCATGCTTGAGGAGCCCAGAGTCCACACCGACTCGGAAGTAAACAAAGAGGACCTTCTCTGATTCGTCATTTTTGGGAAAATGACGAATCAAGTGCCAAAAACGCAATAAGAAGTTTCAACTCTGACGAGCAGTCTAACTACGCGCGATCCTCGCCAGTTGCCTGAACCTGATTGTCACAAATTGTTGAATGTGCTTCAGCAGTGTCTGGCAACCCAGAAAGCGATCTCCGGCAAAATCGGGCTTTGCATGTCTGGCGTCTACGTGAACGAGCCCAAGACTCAGGGGCAAGTCGTGCTGCACACCACCCTCGGCGACATCGACATACAGTTGTGGTCGGCCGAGTGCCCACTCACCTGTCGCAGCTTCGTTCAGCTGTGTCTGGACGGGTACTACGACGGCTGCACGTTCCACCGAGTGCTTCCGGGGTTCATAGCGCAGACAGGAGATCCAACTGGTTCGGGCGAAGGCGGGAAGTCCATTTATCCGGAGGGTCTACCTGACGAGTTCCACTCGCGACTGCAGTTCAGGTACCGCGGTTTGGTGGGCATGGCGAAACGCGCTGAAGACTCTTCTTACGGGTCACAGTTCTTCCTAACACTGGATCGAGCAGATGCGCTAAACAGGCGCAACACACTTTTTGGTCGTGTAACGCGTGAATCCGTATACACCGCTCTCGCATTCAACGATATAAAGACCGACAGCGCCGACAGACCGATGGATATGCCACACATCCTGGAGGCCGAGGTGATCTGGAACCCTTTCAGAGACATTCAGCCTCGTATGGACCGCCCGCCCTCCGAGGCGGCCGCGGTGCCACGCGACCTGCGACCAGCCCTGGCCTCCCAGCGTCGCCAGCTCCTCTCATTCGAAGAGAGCGACGACGACGAGACCGACATGCGGGTCAAAAGCGCGCACGAGCTACTGATGAGCGCCTCTGCACCCACCACTTCAGCTCCAAGCGTGCCGACCGTGACTGATAGCGTTACGGAGAGCATCAATGAGCACGCCGCTGCCGTTGTAGCGGAAGGCGGTAACATGCATGCGCTCAGGCAGCGGGAAGAGGAGCTAAAGGAGGCCCTGAAGACTCCAGACGCGCTGTCAGCAACGGAACAGAAAGAGCTGCGCCATAGGAAGAGAGATGAGCGAGAAGACGACCTCAACCAGCTGCGGCGAAAGACTCGCAGGCTGCACTTGGACCGCGAACAGATGCAAGTTAAGGACGCTGACCTCCTGTCCGGTCAGGAATGCCGGCGAAGAGTCTTATCGCAAAGCGGACGTGACGAGGCTCGTGCAAAACAGGAAGCCGAGGTGCTCGCGCAGCTCACCGACTTCACAGCAAGGTTACGCAAAGCTGCCACGGAGGGAGCTACTGTGGGAGAGGGCGGAGATTGGCTCGCCGGTGGACAACTGACATTCGCGCCTGACAGCTCCACTGCGTATGGCATGGACAAGTCCAGGGATACTCTCACTGTGATAGATCCTTTGGCGGGGGACAGTGTGAGATTGCAAGAGGAGGTCCGTAGGAGACGCCTTGAGAGCAACAAAGGAAGCGATGGGACCACAGAATTGGGCAGCCAACGGTCACGTCCTAGGAATGGCAAACTTGAAAGGCGCCCGCGGTCTCGATCTCATAGTCGGTCTCGATATCATAGTCGGTCTCGATATCATAGTCGCTCTCGATCTCATAGTCGGTCTCGATCTCATAGTCGGTCTCGATCTCATAGTCGGTCTCGATCCCGTAGCAGAAGACGTCTTCAGTCTCGCTCCCGGAGCGAGGAAAATGGGCGAGGCAATCTGAGGTCGGAGATTAAAGTGTTTTCAAAATAGTTGCGTCATCGACCCATCACGTTGCTCATGTCTTGATTCTGCTTCTGCAGTCGCTGATTGATGGTCACGGAACTTTCCTGGACCCGGTTAAGCATTGAGTTCTGGTCGGAGATTGAGCTATTCATCAACTTAGCTCGATCGTGCATCTCCCCAAGCTGCTGCGAAAGCGTGTCTAAGTCCTCGTCGAACTCATCCAGGTGGCGAATAGAGCCGTGATTCGGAGTTCTCGGCACTGCTGGCTCCACAGCCGGTAGCGGGTTGGATGGTTGGGTTGGCGCGGGTGGTCCTGTCACGAACCCAGATAAAGCGCCGAACCAGCCCTTCATGCCTTTAAGTAGGTACTCAGTCTTGTCCAGCAGGCCGCTTATCTTGTCGGTGTCGTCTACGATCTTCGCTATCTGCTCTGATTGCTGATCCAGAACCTCTGCCGTCCGACTGGCAATCTGTGTGCGTGATCGCTCCTGTTCTCACCTCATTAGTGTCACTTGCAACTCGAATTGATTCCTTCAGTACAGACCGGCACTGCTCAGACGGTGACTGGACCGACTCATACAGCGTACCCTGAAGCCCAGACGCATACAAAGAATCTGGCTGCATTGGCGAAGTTCGTTTTTTCGCATTTTTAGTCTGTATTCTCTGACTTATCGGTGACGTTGACCAGTCGGTTGCAATCTGCTTGCCCCATCCACTGAAATATTATTCTAATTTGCATGTCGAAAGCCGTGAACCTGATCCAGCAGGCCGAGAAGAAAGCGAAGGGGCACGCGTTCAGCTTTCTCTCCGGAGGGCCGAAGTACGACGAGGCCGCTGACTTGTACAAGAAAGCGGGCAACGTCTATAAACTCGAGAAGAGCTGGTCACTCGCCGCTGAATGTTTCTTCAAGGCGAGCGGCTGTCACGAGGCCAACGACGACCGCATAAGCCAGATGCAAATGCTGACCGAGGCATACACCACCGCGAATCGGGTGTCGCGTAGCGAGGCTGACGTCTACTTCAACCTTGTGGTCCGTTTGAACAACGACCACGGTCGGTTCGCCCAGAACGCCAAGATGTACAAGACGCAGGCGGAACAGCTGGAAAAGGACGGTGACCAGCGCGGGGCAATGGTGGCCTTCAAGGAGGCCGCAAGGTTCTTTGAGATGGACGACTACGGCAAGAGCAACTATTCACAATGTATAGTGCAGTACGCGCAATACAAGGCTCAATTAGATGGAGATGTAGACGAGGCGATCCGCATTTTCGAGAAGGAGGCGGAGAAGTGCTTGGAGAACAACCTTCTGCAGTTTAACGCGAAGGAGCACTTTCTGAAGGCGGGTCTCCTGGTGCTTAGCAAGGGCGATGCCATAACCGCATCTGTCAGCTACGACCAGTACACGTCTCTCGATCCGCGATTTGAGCAGAGCGGTGAAGGCAGGTTGATGCGCGGGCTTACCGAGGCGTTTGAAGAAGGCGACGTCAAGAAATTCGTCGAGGCAGCGTAGGTATCATCTATGCACATTCTCTACGTTTTTTAATATTCCCCGCAGAGCAAGGTACGATAACATTCTCCGCTTGAGCAATTGGAAAGTACATTTCTTAAACCGAGCCAAAGACCAAATCGATCGACAGCACGGCAACCCGCAACCAGCTGCGGCTATTCTCAGCGACAGTGACGATCTCGCGTAAACCATAGACACTTTCTCTCATTCGAACCTGCACAATATGAACACGTATCGCCTGCGGATAGACCCACCTGTAATCATACGTCCAGTTAGCGAACACCCCCGGGTCCAGTCCCTCAACGGGACTCCTCTCCTCCTCGCGTTGCCACTTCTCGACGGGTGCACGAACGAACTCGTTGTCGAAATGCCTGTTAGGGAGTGTAGACAACGACAACGGTGTTAAATGATTGGGCGTGGTTAAATGATTGCGCGAAGTACTGCTTAGATAGGTACTCACCTGACGTCCGTTATGTCCGTCAATTCAGGGACATAGGGGGCCTGCACTCGTTTCTCCATAAGAGCTTCCCAGTTGATCCCCGAGAACCATGGATGCTGCTTGAGCTGCTCGACGTCTGGACAGGCGGATTTGTCGGGGCTGTATGACCCCAGCCGTTTCTCAGGATTTTTCTTAAGGAGTTGTCGTAGTAGTGACATTGCATTCGCAGATAGATATGCTGGGAATTCAAGTTGTCCGCTGTGAAGGATAAGTTAAAGAGATTTAAGAAAATATACAAAAACAAAGAAAAAGAAAAATGTGATAAAACAACTTTAGAAATATAATGAAATCGGAATAAAGTACCCACGTCTTAATATTTTTCAGAAGTTCCTCGCGATTCTTGCTGTAAAAGGGCGGCAGACCGGTCAGCATTTCGAAGATCAGAGCGCCGAGTGCCCACCAGTCGACTTCGTAGGCGTGCCCTTCCTGCTTGAGAACCTCAGGCGCGAGATATTCAGGAGTGCCGCAGAGTGTATTGGTGCGCGAGCGGCCCATGTTATCCTTGGCAAGGCCGAAGTCGGTGAGGTTAGGGTACCCATCGAGGTCGAGCACGATGTTCTCCGGCTTCAGGCTGTGAAACGGTCAAACTACTCTCAGAACAACGTTGGCACGCGACCTACTCTCTGTACACAATCCCATTTGTGTGCAAGTGTCCTAAGGCCAGTGCAACGACGGCCGCGTAGAATCTGGACTTGTGCTCCGAAAAGCGACCCATGCTGCTCAAGTGGAAGAATAACTCCCCACCAGGGCAGTACTTGAGGACATAGAACAGCTTCCGCGGCGTTTGAAAGGCGTGGTACATTGAGACCACGAAGGGGTGCTGGATGCGCAATAGTACCCGGCGCTCCGTCAGCGTGTGCTCTATTTGCCGCTTCCGCACGATGGCGTCCTTCAAGAGAACCTTCATGGCGTAGTGGCAGTTGTCTAGTCGCGAGTGGACTAGGAACACGTTGCCGTAGCTACCCGATCCGATAAGTTTCAAAATTTCGAAATCCTGGGGTGTCGCCAACCGCATGACATCGTTGGGACGCAGGAATTCGCACAGATCAGCTTCAATGACCGACTGCAGCTCTGACACGCGGGGAGTCATGAGTAGTGCCTCGTCTTGACTTGAGAAAGACTCTAGTACAGGACCCCACCGGCTCTTGACTGCCAGGCCTGCCCTAAGGCGTTCGTCTTCCGCTCTGAGGTTTGGCACAGACTGGATCGGCCTGAGCTTCGATGTTGGCGCCATGGGGCCGTTGACTCGCTGAGGAGAGGCTAGAGACAGGTTGCTGCCCGACGGCGAGCCAGGGGTGGTGGGAGTTGTGGCCTTGGTTCGTCGGGAAGGTGCGCGTTTGGGCTTGCTCAGACCAAATACCCCCGGACTGTACCCAAGCCGCACCTCGTCGGCGGACTGTTGACATAAGAGAGGGGTGCTGGCGTGTGAAGAATTCAAGTAGAAGCGCCTGCTTCTGGAGGACCCCGACTCTCACGTTTTCAATTTGGACAAACGGGACTTTGAAAGGTCCGACGACTCAGCATCCGTCAAGTTCGACTCACGGTGGGAGTTCTTTTTGCTGAAACTTGTGTCAGAAACGACTAAATCTCACCGAAGCGGCATACGAATAATACTAATTAGGACAAATGCCTACCCTCTCCTCAACGCTTGTAGAATGAACATCCAAAATTAACTATTTCTGATGAGCTATGAATGTAGTTCGTCCGCTAGTGTCACCAACAGTTGGGACGAGTATGTTAGTTTGTCTAACGTCGTGGTGAGGGTGACGAGGATTAAATACAGCCCTTGACCTTCGCTCGTGATGATGAGAGTCCGACAATGCTGGCGCACCTGCACGAATGTCTGTGGTCTTTCAGCCAGTCGAGCTTGAAAACCAGCTCTCTGACGTGCCCCACTCCCTGCAGCCCAGACCTGTTCCTCCAAAAATCCGTGACGAGAATAGTCGAGGAGGAGTCTACCAGCGCACCCAGCCACACGATTCGAGCCGCATCTGTTATCAGTCTGCGACCTCCTGTGGCGAGTTTCTGCCGGCCTGGACCAGTTCCAGTTATCTCCCGAAAGGGATCTGTCTCCTGGAGCCCCTCTCCCGTCCGGGTCCGCGTTTCTCCCGTCCCGGTCCGCGTTACTCCCCCGCCCCCACCGTGCTTGACTGTTCCCAGTAGGCAGGGCCTACGCCGGCACACCCACAAGCCCCCCGCCTGGTTCAGTCCTTTATCGTTTCCGAATTCGATGAACCCAATTCGCGCCGGAGCGAAGCCCGCTCCCTCACAAGCCGATATGATGCTATCGAGGCCTAGGTGGTTCCCTCCAAAGTTGCCTTCTTGGAATGAGCCGCAACCCCAGCAACCCAAGTCACACAGACCTCGATCCTGTCAAAAACGGACTAATGGCAGCTGGTGCCGATCTTCCGTTGACGAGTGCTGTCGCTGGTGATGACCTAGCTGCCCCTTCAACGTCCTGTAATCCCGCCAATTCGATCATTATGGATGAGCTTCCAGTGGCTGCGCTTCACACCATAGCGCTGTTTCTAAGTCGCCCTTGCGCAGTAAGAGACTTCGTGGGTGGTGATATCAGGCGCTGAGGGCGCTTAGCTGCGTGTGCAAGCCCATGGCGCAGCGCCTAGGAACCGGTATGACATGTCCTGACGCCTGCACCTACTGCTACTCTAACGAGGCCGAGGCCTCGCCTTGCAAGACTCTTGTGACGTTCGAGCGCCTCATGGACTCGTACTCGTTCCGGAGCTTGCGTGGCATCCGTATCAAGGGACCAGCTCTAGAAGCGCTGGTCCGAGCTATGGAGGGGGGTGGGACTTGACGCGTTGAGCACACAGCTGTGTCCCTAGAGAACTTGACGGACATGACCTTCGTCAATTCGCCCGAGCCGCATTGGTTGACAGTGGGCAATGCATTTGCGTGTGTCACGAAGATGCGGCTGGAGGCCTGTCGTTGGACACGTGAGGCCATGCAGACGCTTCAATCAGACTTTGAGTCCCCTTCGAAGCTGCAAGAGCTGAACATTTACCACTCGGACGTCGCCAACCTTGTGTTCCACATACCTGTGTCCCTTCGCAAAATCACCTGGCGAGGGCACTTCACAGAGGACGTGCACAGCTTCTTCGGTGAGGCGCGGGAACCTTGTTGACAGACGGATTGCCTCCGTGTCTGGAGTATCTAGAGCTGATCAACGAGCAGATGGAGACGCACGATGCAGAGCCTGTTGAACTTTTCAGCCGTCTGGTCCGGCTCTCCAGCCTGCGCACCCTGAAGGTCAAGCTGCCCGTTCTGCACCTCGACTTCGCTCTCATGCCGCCTTTAAGACGGTTGGAAATTTCAGGGTGCATCCACTCGCTACAAGGTGCTATGTCGCATCCCCTAGACTTTCTGTCGCTGGACGTCGACGCTTCATGCCCCTCCGGTGTCCTTCTGCGGAGCCTTAACTTCGCGGCGTCAATCGACAGCCTGGTTGTCCGTGGGCAGCCCCTGGCGTCTGATGGCCTCTACCCTATAGAAGTCCTCGGTGCCTGCGGTTCCCTCCAGATTATGTCCAACCACCCGGTGTTGGTCGTGGGCCCTCCTGCACAATTTAGGCTGTTCCGGGGTAATCCGCTGGACTCTCGGGTGCCTCCGGCCCTTAAGTGTGACATTCGTGAACGAAGTCGAAACTCGCTGGAGTTCGCTTCCGTCACTAAGGAGATCTCGATCCCTACGTTGCTGGCGGGAGACCGGCTGCCGGAAGGTCTCCTGAGACTGAAGTCGCGGGTACCGTTGAAGGTGGTGTTCCCGCCTTGTTTGCGGGAGCTGGTGCTGGATACTGAGTGTTTCGAACTTGTGCCGGGCACTTTGCCTGCAGACCTACGCGTTCTGGTCCTCCCAGAAAGGTACAACTACCGTCTAGGTCGTGACGTGTTGCCTCCGAACCTGTTTAAGCTGGACCTAGGATCGCGCTTCACAGGCCCGGTATCACCGGGAGTGCTTCCGGAGTCGTTGCGAATCCTTCGTGTGGGTCAGGCGTTCAAGCTTCGGCCATCAGATCTCCCTACGTCCCTCTCCAGGCTCGAGATTCCGAGGTCGCTCTTCCACAAACTCTCGTCTCAGTATCGCGTTTGTGTCAACACCAGTGTGATCTCTAGGAGGAACCGTGCCTACGTCGAGCTGATGGTCGGCCTGCAAGAGAAAAGGGTTTTACCCCCATCACTCCGAGTGCTGACTGAGAAAGAGAAATCTCGAATAAAATTCCTGTGCATTTGACCTGATTTATTTCGAATGAGCAGAGAAGATCATATTCATGGGATACGAACACTCTTGAAATTTCTGTGTGAAAGCAAAGTACGTAATGGCGCAAGAAGAGCACTTCGAGGAAAAACTCCGCAATAATCCTTCTATGGACTTCCAGGGCCTCCTTGGAGATGATTCCGCCACGAGCTTTAAGGACTACACCAGCAGCTTTTACAATCCCACTCCAGAGCCGTTCATCTCGCCAAACGCCATCCCTGGGCTGGTGGAGACCGACGTGCAGACTTGGCAGCCCCAGCAGGCGAAGGTAGACGAGGACTTCGAGGTCGACGACCTAACCGTGGAGGGTGCCGTTATGGACTCGTCCATTCTTCAGAAGTCTGCCACCATTCTCAAGGGAGGAGAGAGGCTCACAGTGCACAACGTACTTGCTTCCTGTTCGCTGGGACATAAGATCAAGCTTGATTTAGAGAAGATCGTCGGGAACCTAGGAAATGCGTTTCTGAACACCGCCGAGTTCCCCGCTGCTCGAATGGACATTAAGGGTAAATCCGGCGCGATTTATACCATTTCCCTTTTCGACACAGGGAAAATGCAGGTGAGTGCATAAAGTATTGCGTTAAGTTAACCTTTTGTATTATTTCCAACTCACCTCGGCCAGAGCACTGGAGGTTGTCTTCCAGAAGAGGCCAAACGCTGCATGCAGAAGATCGCAAAAAAGCTCAAACATACTAGGGCCTTGTACCCAGAGTTAAGCTTCAAGCGTTTCGAGGTGCAGAACATCCTCGCAGTGCTTGATGTGGGCCACAGCGTCAGCCTTGGCATGCTGTGCTCGATCTACCCTGGCGACGTGGATTTCGAGCCGGACCGATTTCAGGCTGCGAGATTTCGCGTGCCCATGGAAGAAAAAGTGAAGGTGTCGAAGGGTCTGAAACAGCCCAAGCGGGAGGTAGTCACGGTCAACTGCTTTTCAACGGGCAAGGTCACCTTTACTGGAGGGAAGTCCATCGAGAGCATAGTGAAGTCCTGGGACGCCATAAGGGATTATGTGCGCGAGAGTAATATGTGACTGACGATTTAGGGGATGAGTGGTGTTCTATGGCTACAACGTCCAAACAGATTCAACAGTTCTCGAAATAATCTCGAAATAATTAATATCCTCAAACGTTATCTGGAGCAAGATAGTTGCTTGAAATAATGACTAGGTCTTGAAATAGAGCTTGAAACAGAAAAGCGGTCAGGATCTTGAAACCGAGTTCACACTGTTCGGGGTCCGCGTAACATACTTCGTTACACGCGTCTTAGGAGAGCAGCACCCCCGGTACTTTCGCGACTTAATGTACCCAGAAGCAGAGCTGGCCGCAACCTGGCGCACATCCGTCGAGGAGGGGGAATCGCCACCTAAGCTGGTGGCTGGGGTAAATTCGGGGGTGAAGCCCTCAACTCGGATACTGGTGTCCATGACGTCGTAATGCACGTCGCCCTTCTGGAACTCTACGTTGCCATCGACCCCCCCACGATACGGGAGCTTGGACAGCCTTTCGACGGAAAGGTGAGTGTTGAGGCTTCGGAGGATGCTATTGTACTGGCCTGCGGGTGGATTGCATATCTTGTAGGCAGTAGTAACAGGACCTTCAATCAGCTCTAGTGGTACAGACTTCGCCACATGAACGTCGACTGGTATAGGCACAGGCTCCAGGTCACAAACATCTACAGTTACTGCCTCCTCAGCCTCTGTGATCGTTGGTACCACTGACTGGGCCACCAGGACTGGAATCTTGCTGTCGTGGTTAACATCCACGACATGCCTTCGTTCTACGCGCACGCTCTTGGGTACCTCTATCACTTCTCCTGGGACCTCTACGATCTTTTCGACTTGCTGCAGGTCGATGATGGGGACGTGCTTGACGACGTCGATCTGTCGGTCGACAATTTCGATTCGCGGCTCATGCTTCATGATCGTCTGCACATAAGGGACCTCGACCTCCTTATCGACCCACTGCACTTCTGGTACCTCGACTATCTTATCGACGAACTCCACCTGGATCTTGGGCACCCTCCTCTCCACATGACGGGTCTCCCTTTTCTTGACTTCCTTAATAACCTCTTCGTACACAGGCACCTCCACATATCTCACGTGTTCTCGAGAGCTATCTTGTTCAAACGCAGCCACGTCGACTACTCTGGAAGAAACCTGCCGAATATCGACCTCCCGAGACCCCTCAGGAAGCGTAGCTGTCTGCAGCGTGGCGCTCGGCGCCGTCATGAATGACCCGCGGCTTGTGGTTGGCGCGGCAGTGGGAAAGCTCATGATGGACCCTCGGCCTGTGGCTGGCCTGGAGATTGACTGCCTGGAGATTGACGGCCCGGCACTGCGGATAGACGTGGCGGGCGACCTGCAGCCTTGGTGATACGCGCTGCCGATGGACACTGGAGTCAAAGACCCGACTTGGGGTGTGGCAAGCGTCACAGGTCTGGTAAGCTCAGCGGCCGTCTCTGTCTTAGCGCAAATGCGAGGATCCATATTTTACAGTCTAATGTGGTATTCTTCTCCAAGCTACCCGACTAAACATAACACCCCGCAAACATGACTCGTGGCAGGGGAGTATGTCATTCAAATATCACAGTTCTTGAGATTCGCAGTCCGTTTATCATCGTTTCGATGACGAAAAAACATGTCATTTAAATATCACAGAGAATAAATCTGAGGTGCGCTGCGCTGGAGTCAACGACACATTGGGTAGGTGGACTAGCCAGTCTGTCACCTGGAGAGCGAAAAGGCAACAGAGCGGGCATTCTGCAGTCGATTATCAGTATCATCAGATGGAGAACAAGTCCAAGATGGGAGCTGCCTGTGAGTGACCACGTCACCGCTTCAAACTGTACATTCTCACGAGATCTGCTCCCACACAAGGGAACTGCTGAACGCCAACAGCAGCATTCACCGCGTTGTGCAGTTTGCAGACTGTCTCGCTGGCGTCTGCGGGTGACCCGCATTCCAGCTTGGCCGAACTGACAGTCTCTATGAACTGAGGTCGACATGTAGAGCACGGATAGGTTCTGGAAAACGCCTGAATGAATCGGCTATGCCGAGGGGCCCTCGCGCTCACCCGAAGTTGACGCTGCCGTCGTTTTCTGCCGCTTGCGTATGCAAAACCATCCATGCCGCACGGCCTAATGAGGCTACTCCTGGTGGGTCGGCGGAGACAACAGGGGCGTCCTCACGGCAGGCGCCTGTGCAAGGGTCCATTTGTATAATTTCGAGAAGAACCCCACATGGGCTGACAGAGAATCTAGATAAAAAGCATTCGATGATTAGGATCTTGTCTTTTGTGTTTTCAGCAGGCTTGGCTCTCACAGCCAACGATCTGCCCGCCGCTGGAAAGGTTGCCGGCGCAGTTCAATCGCGTAAGGCGCTCTACACTTCCTGGCGTCTCGTTCCAGATATCTCTGACTCCTACGAGCCCGTTGTGAGTCACCTGGACCTGACCCCGGCTCGTATGCGGGCGTTGCTGCGACATGTGTATGTGGAGGACGTAAAACCGGCGGGGTCGGATGTGTCGGTAGTCGTTAGCTTGCCAGCCGGCAGACAACAAGGGGGCGTGCTGCGTCTGGATGGTCAGGAGACGGCGTTTACTGAGGAGTACTCTGGCGACTGGAGGGTCAGTGCGGGTTATGACAGCGGCATGCTCATCCAGCGGAGCCAAGGAGACATGGGCGAGATGTGGGACATCCGTGCAGTGCTTCCGGATCCTAAGCAAGCGGGGCCTATGATGTTGCATCGCACAATATTCACTCCAACACGAGGGAGCACGGACGTCATCGACCGCTGGTACATTCCTGTGGGTACCTACAAGTTAGGCGACGGGGAGACCAACGGAGAGGCCACCCAGAGGGAGACCAGCTTAGGTCGACGAGTTATCGGACAGCCTTCACGCGTCGCGCCCTGCAACTCCCACGCAGTCCTTACTGGGAGGTGCCACAGGTCGAAACCTCGTCGATGTCCGTCTCCAGGACGCTGTGGACACTCGAAGGCCAGCCGACTGTCAAGGTCGTCGCCAAGCTACATGCTCCCGGTAGCCAACAGTTGCTGCGCTCGAAGCAAACGAGGCTGCAAGCTCCACAGCAGCTGTGGAAGGAGAAACTTTAAGAAGCGCTGCCGCGGTATTTGTCAATGATTTTTGCATGTTACTACCAGTTAATGCTACTCACTACCAATTAATGCTACTCTAAGTGAATCCACTGAACATTTGCCCCATATGAAGTATGAATTTCGTGTGCCCCATATCATGCTACTCTCAAGTTATATGTAGCAACTCATTTAATGCGCACGCTTCCGCTTCTAGCTTTCACCGCTTCGGGGTACAACTACTACGGCGCAGCCGTTCCCATGCCTCTCTGGAACCCACCCTTCCACCAACGCTCAACCCAACGCCCAACCCAACCCTCAACCCAACGCCACTCAACCCAACTCCAAACTTTCTGGACCTTGCCTCGGCCTCCAGCACCCGTCACAACGACGACTGCAATTGCGAAAAGCACGTCCGCAAAGCGTTTACAGCGACCTTGGACCTGGTGGACCAGTCCACCGCAGCGTAAGCGAACGCCGGTACGGCGTCGAAGCAAGTACAGCAGGCACAACAAGCACAGCCGACGGCACTCGAAGTCTCGGCCGATTCGGGTTTACGTTGAGCTTTACCAGCACGGCTCCTGTACCGGTTGTCCTAAGAGCACAGAGGTTCCCTTTCCTCTACACCTAACGGTGATTTACGGCGAGAAACAATGCGCAAAGTGCGCCTTCTGGGTCAAGTCATCCCTCTTGTGAGGACTTGTATGTAACGATATTGTCATTCAACAAAGCACCCTGCTTAGCTTTTCAAAGGATCTGACATAAAACTACCTTTCTAGAAGTAATTTGAGAGAGAGTCGTTACCCAAAAAAAACACGCCCCTGAATCTCATCATATTATGGATATCGAGCAAGAATCGCCACCCAAAAAAAAGCCACGACTAGTGGGTCCTCCTCGCATTCTCGCGGACACCATACCACTGATATGTGGCTGCCGGTCTGTGAAGGACTACCGAAAACTCAATAAGTAAGCGTGCTCTCTGGTCCGAAACAGAATCTCTGAGGGTACCTACGGGGCAGTCTACAGAGCGCTCCACCTCACCACGAACCGGGTGGTGGCGCTCAAGCAGGTGAAGTTCCACAGCCGCCTTTGGTCAGAGGGCTTTCCCATCTGCTACCTCCGCGAGATCTCGTGCTTGCTGGAACTTAAACATGACAACATTTGCCGTGTTGATGAAGTTGTCATTGGCGAGGAGAGCTTCTCGCTTTTCATGGTTATGGAGTATGTGGAGCATGAGCTGAAGGTGCTTCTGGAGACGAATAAGTAAGCTTCTTTGCGGTATGTGTGTAACTCGCCTCCAGACCCGAATTTTCCTTGAGTGAGCGGAAGGGGCTGACCAAGCAACTTTTGGAGGCGGTAAAGTACATGCATGCCAACTGGGTCATGCACCGCGACTTGAAGACGTCGAATCTTTTGTACTCAAACACGGGGAAACTTTTGGTCTGCGACTTTGGCATGGCGAGGAAACACGGCGAGTTCCGAATTCCCTACAGCCAAAACGTGGTGACAACTTGGTATCGAGCGCCCGAGGGGCTCCTGGGCCTCAAGCAGTACGACGAAAAAATCGACGTGTGGTCCGTGGGCTGTATTTTGGGGGAGATTCTCTTGGGGAAGCCCTTGTTCAACGGCAAGAACGAGCTGGAGGTCATCAACAAGATTTTCCGCTTGGTCGGAACCCCTACACCTGAAGATTTTAAAGAGATGTACCGATCTCCACTTATCACGAAAGGCATCGTTGTTGTGAAGGGGCCAACACAGTCTACATGGAGAGAAACATTTCTGCCTCCCACTGCCGGCCACTCCAACCCAACCCGTAGCTTATCCTCTGCTGGAATCGATCTGCTGTCGAAGTTACTGCAACCCGACGCAAGCAAGCGCATCTCTGCTGCTGAAGCCCTCGAACACGAGTATTTCACTTCCGACAGGCCAGCACCTCAGAAAACCCAGTTCATGCCTTCCGTTCCTGAAACGAATGCGATGCTCCGAAAACACTTGAAGACAACGCCTGGAGACGCGAATCGTGTGAACGCAGACGTCTATCTGCAGAAACTTGAGGAGAGCCGTAAGTAACAACAACCGGTTCGCCCCATAAGCACGTGAACCCAACCATTATTTTCGTCATGTGTTTTCCGAGAAAACGAAAAGTCGCACTTTAGTATCGAAACTCGCTTCCAAAGACGGAACTCAGATCCTTAGCCGCCGAGCCACCCGTGATGGCCAGCTGCGAGTTAATATCGAGCCAGCCGTTGGCTTGCTGATTCTCTTTCTTTTCGACCTGCTGAGTCAGAGTTTCCACCCGACTCTCTAGCGTCTCGATCTTCTGGCTTACAGAAGCGACGAAACTGACGAAGAACGGCATCGCCTCCTCTGTGTAGCCGGCTTTCCATGCAAGCTTCATGGCCATATCCGGTGCCACATAGGCCTTGCAGACATCTAGGCATTGGGCAAACAGCTGCCGGCTACGTTTGCTCTCGACGAGGAAGGTCAAAAGGTCTGCAACGATGCTCCGGTCTCGCGAGAGCATTGCCGTCTCGATGGCGTCATCGAAGGCCTCGTCCTTGTTTAGGATGTCCAGAGCCAGCGCGAAACGGCCCTTGGTTCGGTACAATATGCCTGAGATCTTCCGGAATTCGACGTCGCGGTGGGCCTCAAGGACCTGTGCAAGGACCAAATGGTCGAAGTTACTCACCCGCAGCACAGACTTCCTAAGCGACGCGAAGTCGCCCGCCTCAACGTACATCTCGTGCAGCGCTGAGTTCACTGAATGCGTGTCTTCTCGGACCTGCACCGACTCCAGATACGGTCTCACCAGCTGCAGGCGGTCAGCACGTCTCACCCGCTCGATGAGGCGCCCGTGGTCCACAGTATCCGTGATCTCGTTCAACATCTCCACCAGGAGATCGGAGTGGTGCTCTACATAGAAGTCGACGCACCGGTAGAGGATCTCAGTATTGCTGACCTTGGCCTGTGTTCGGCAGAACGCCTCGTGAGACCACGCGACGTCGGCGTGCTTGAGCGTAACGTTGACGGCCTGGTCGAACTCTCCATAAGTACAGTGCACGAAGACTAGTTCACGCCATAACTCGTTGCGCTCGCAGGCTCGAACCAGCTTGGGCACGTTGAGTCTTTCATTCTGCAGCTTTGGCGATTCGAGGAATGCCATTAAGGCGTTCGGGCGATAGTCAGCGTACGCACAAGCCAGTTCCGTAAGCAAGGCACTGCTACTATGTTTCTGTATGCCAGCCTCGAGCAAGACAATAAGTTCGTCGAAGTACTTCCGCTCCTCATAAGCCTGGACCACGTCCGCAACGTGGTCAGCGTGCAGCACCAGCTTGAAGCCGGCTTCGTGTGCCATATCGAGCTGTCCAGCCGCTACGGCCGCCAGCGTGATTTCCTTCCACACCTTCGGGTTGTTGGCCTTATTAGCGCTGGCAACAGCGTCGTCAAAGTCGCCAAGTCTGACGAGCGTCTGGGCGAGACGGCTGTTGTTGTTGGCCGAGGTAAAGAAAATCTTTGAACACATCAGTAAGCGAGTCCGCTCCGTGGGCTCCGCCGTCTCTGACTCGGTGACGAGGCGGTCACCGATCTTCTCTTTGGAACAGAGAGATCCCCCCTTGAGGAAGAGTTCGAGAGCCTCGACGGGACCCGATTTCGCCATACAGTAGGCCAACTCAGAATCCACGTAGGCGTCCTTCACCGTTTTCCGCACCATACGTAGGTACTGAATCGCATCGTCCACGAGCCCATGGCGAAGGGCAGCCTCGACAACCTGTCGGTAGTTTTTCGCGTCGTTGGCCTTGACGTAAGCGGTGATGGCCTCCCTCACAGAGGATTGGATATCCTTCCGTAGCAGCACAGTTGCCAGCTGAGACCACACATCAGCTTTATCCACGCGGCCTGCGAAGTCCATGGCTCGCTCGAGATCGCCCAGGTGGGTCACTAGGACGTCCAGAGCCTCAATTGGCCGGTTAGCCTTGTTGTAGACCAAGAAGGCCTCCTCGTATAGGGCACACGAGGGCTCTAAACAAACCATAGCCACCTCCTGCACGTTGTAGTTGTCCAGCCGTGCGAGGTAGTCGCGGACCCGGCTAGGATCCGCACGAATGGCTGTCATCACCAACAGATTCTGTAGGTTTTTGTGCTTGGCGAAGTCGTTATTTCCATGAAGCACCACGCGATCCAGCAGCTCCATGAGCTCTGTCTTCAGATCGGCAGCGAGGAAGGCCTTCACAGTCACACTGACCTCTTCGGCCACAGTAGACTCTGGCAGCGCCATCTGCACCACACTGTCAACCACCTGCGCCTTGAATTCCTCCTCGCCCTGCAGCACCATTGCCCAGAGCTCCAAATCCTGCCGCTCAACTAGGTACTTCGCTTGGAGACGAAAGAGTCCATCACGGTTGGCAAGCGCGATCAACTCGCGGTCGCAGGTGCCGTTGGCCTTCTTGTAAGCCGCAAAGGCCAGATGCGGATCGCGCTCCTCGCAGTACTTTCCGACGACACGGGGGTTATAGAAGCAGTTGGTGTTCAGAAACTCCTCAGGACATCGGTTGGTATCGATGTAAATCTTAGCCAGCGCGTTGTGAAGCTCCGCATCCTGCACTCCCTCCGACTGGCGGGACTCTAACCACGTTTGGATGAGGTGGAGCCTATTCCTGTTCTCCATCTCAGTTACGAGCGGGCCCACAGGGCAAGCGGACCGCATCAAGTTGAGCAGGTTGGTAATATCGGAGTCCGGCGCTCCCAAGTCGATCAGTGCTCCGAGCACCTTGGGGCCATTAAGTGGGTTGACCTTGGTGACGTAAACTTCAATGAACTTTTCAAGATTCTTCTCATGTAGGTACTCCGTCAGCTCACGAATAAAGCCATGCAGGTCGCACACGTATATTAGCGGCCGTGGATCATTGACGTCTAACGAGACCAGAAAGTCTCTGACTCGTGCAGGTTCGTAGTGGGTGCTCGTACGGCAAATGCGCTCTACTTCAGTCATGTTGCTCATACGAGCGGCTGCCTGGATGTAGTGGAATACCACCTCCGGGTCGGTGGCCGTGTTGACGATGGCTCCGAGGAAGTAAAAGAGCCCATCCACCAGGTTGTGGGCCTCCAACATCTCGATACAGTTGAGCGCGCCCAACGTCTCATAATAGTTTATGCAACACTGGATAACGACCTGCATGTTGCCACGGTTGGAGCGTAGCATGTCGTTTAGGATCTCAATGCCAGCTGCAGGCGCGAGGCGACCAATGAAGGATTTCACGCAGTCAGGATGAAGTTTGCCACCGGACTGTACCAGGACGCGCTTCACATCAACAGGATCCGAGTAGAGTTCCAGTGCACGCTGGAACATGCCGTGTCGCTCGCAGAGACTGCCTATTCGGTACTTGTCGTACTGGTTCCACGCTGCGGACTCGAGCAGTGCCTCCGCCGTCCTCTTGTCCTGGAGTAACGTCATCTCAAGTACTTTCGTCTGCAGCTGAGCGTACCGAGCCTCGTTGGTCTTCAAGCAGTCTACCATCAGGCTGGTGCCAAGACTAAGCTTGCCTGCTTGGGCGAACGCGTCGAAGACGGCCTCGGGCCCTACCAAAGGTGGAGAGTCTGCGAGCAACCCCCTGCAGAGTGCCGTCGCCTTCTCAGAGTCCGCAGCCAAGGTAGAGCGGATCAGGCTGGAGAAGTCGACTAGCGTAGGCGACGTGCGCCCGTACAGCACTACATCTGCCACGTTACCAGACTCAGCTAAAGCCAGCAGCACCTTCGTAGTGGCCCCAGCCTGCTTGTAAACGGTCAGCGCTAAGCTGGGATCCACCGAGCGGATGACGTCCCCTAGCTCTTCCGACGCCTGCAGCTTTCCCTCGTTCACCCAGGTAGCAATGAATTCACGCCGATTCTGCGCAGCCACAGGCCTTACCAGTTCTACGGCTTCCTCCGCGTTAAGCCGCCCATACTCCAGAAGAGTCATGAACAGCTGTAGCACCGGCGATGGCTGTCCGGCTTCCAAAGGTCGAGCTTGGAACTGCTGGATAGTTTTCGTGGACCGCATAGCCTGGCTCTTGTTAAGCGCCACGACCCGTGCGGCGAGACCATATTTGCCCTGGGTCAGCAAGGAGTGGAGTAATTCCGCGCTCGCGGCGTCGGCCGACGGGTAGCCGTAGCGGGAGGCGAGAGAGCTGGCCACGTCGGCCGCGTTGAGGATGCTCTGACGCTGGCTGGCAATGGCGTTTACGATTGTCTGATGGTTCACCTTCGCCCGCATGACGACGCCTTCCTTGTTGGCGAAGACAAGGCCGCCAGTGATATCGTCGAGGGCACCGGTGAATACATTGGAGGAACACACCTTCTCTTGGTAGAATGTTTTGCAGCTGACAGCCTCGATACCGAAGAGAAGGCCGCCGCGAGTGACTGCCAAAAGGCAACCATGGGCCTTGGACAGTACCAGGCACACAGGGAAGTCGGTCTTCATGTCGGGTGGGTAGTGGATCTCCGCCGAGGCCTTGATGGTCTCCTCGACCTTCGGACTCGATATATCCATAACGTGAACTCTGTTAACGCCGCCTGGGTCGCGCTCCATAAAGCAGAAGACGCTGACGCTGGGCGAGTCTGGCTTCAACACCAGAGACCCGAAGCACCCCGCGTGGCCCTGAAGGAATTGTTGTTGGTGGCGCTCTGGAATAGAATAAGAAAAGAAAACACAGCAACATGAACAAACGGAATTATAGAAGTCGGCGCACCCAAGGAGTAAAGTTGCATGTCGCCAGTGATAACACCATTCTTCAGGGAAATGCACGTCAGAAGGGCCCATTTCGCACTGGCGGCATCGCTGGTGTTAGTAGCATAGTCGATTATTTGCACGTCCGACTCTGCCAGCTGCCCTGCCCGGCTGAAGGTAAGCGTGGGGCTACTCTCCGGAGTTCGGAGATCCCAATGGTACACGTTGGACGTGGTAACCACCGCGAAGAAGCGGGCACCGCACCATTTCCAAAAGACAACCTCTTCTCCGAAAGTGAACTCCCCCAAGCGACTCATCGAGTCCAGGTCGAATATCTGGACTAGAACGGAGCCAGGCGAGGGTCTCGCCTGCAAAGCGACGATGTTGTCTACAGGATTCATGATGCCCAGTTCGGCCTTCTTGGTGGGGATGTGCCTTACCGCGTTGTCGTTGTGCGTGTCCACGACCACCAGCTCCCTACCCTCGGGGCCATCATGACTCACGCAGACCAAGCGTGAGGACAGAGTGAGGGCTTTGAACCTGAAGGAGCTGGTGGGCAGCCCAAAAGGCGCATCCAACAGCTGAAAAAGGTGAGGACATGGCGGAGCGTTCACGTTGGACCTTCATGAGAGATGACTCACCTTCACCAGAGACGCAACGTCTAAGCCCTGATGACTCATGGCGAAAATAAATGATTTTTCCGGTCAATATGTGGGCCAAATCCTTGTACTGCCAGTCGCTGCATTCAGTTCTGTGCTCTCTCATGACTTCTTGAAGTGACTCAACACTGATTAAACTGCGATCACCAATACATGAACCGTTCAAGAATATGCAGTTGACGCGCCAAAACAGTGAATGGAACGTCTCTCCGCTCTTGCAGGGGCATCACTACGCAAAGGCGTGTGTGTTCTATTCCTGGTCAGTCTGCTATGTACCGTTCTGTGTGGTCGTGTGATTGCTGGGCTGCGGCGTTCTGACAGCAGTAGCCTGTTCTTCGAACATCAGAGACAAGCGATGTGCTCCTCCAGAGGTGTCGGAATCCGCTACCAATCTTGGCGTCACCGCGGAATCTCTAGGAGGAGGTTCCAGCTCCCACCCAATCTGTTCAATAATGTCATTGCTGACTACTGCACGCCTTCTGATGTTGGAAAGATCCAGTCGGACAGAGTGGTGGTAGTCACAGCGATAGACACAAAACATTTTGAGGAGGCTCAAGATTTGATCAGATCGTTCCGTACCTGTCTGCCCAACCACATGTTGGTTATGGTGGGCATGGATCTACCGGAACACATGGCAGAGAAGGTCAAGCGGATGTGCAACGTGCGATACGTTAACTTTGACTTCGAGAAGTACCCCGACTACGTCCACTTCATAGGTGAGTACCGCTTTAAACCGCTGGTAGTTCACAACGTCCTCTTCGACAAGTGGAATGTGGTTGGCTTCAAACCCGATGCCGTTTTTTGGGCGGATGCCTCTGTTCGATTTCTCTGTCGCGACCAAGATCGACAGAACCGCAAGGTTAGCGCCGCCGAAGACTTTAGCAATCGCTGGACCCAAGCACTGGCCCTGGTAGACCGGATAGGGGTCGGCTGGTTCACCCGAGAGAGGTGGATCGCATACTACTTCATCCCCGACTCCATGCTGAAGTACTTCCCCACCACACTCAGCGATCAGAACCAGCTTATGCCAGGGTCCAGTTCGGTGTTATTTTCCAGATCACAGCCCCATCTGGATTCGATTGTAATGTGGTGGGTAGCGTGTGCCCTGGACCCCAATTGTATGCTGGATAAGACCTGGACACCCAAGGACAGATGGCACACAGGCAACCCCTCGATAAGCAAAGGCTCGAAGTACCATTTGGAATGTTTTGGCCTCGGAGAAGCGCAGACAATACTTGCGGAGGCTAGCACACCTAAGCTTGTGTGTTCCAGGCCGGATCAGTCGGCGCTGAATGTGCTGTGTGTCAACGTCAATGGCAGGGTAAGCAACGCTCCTCCAGTTACTATGGTGAAGAGAGAGCCAACAATGTTCTACAGGGACGATGTTATCGAGACCTGCGAGCTAGACACTGTATGAATTTACGGTCATACATGACTGTACAAAAAATATCTGAACCGCAGACAGCGCCTCCATTGCATTCTCATGGTACGATTTAAATGGTATTTTCTGTCGGTGCATATGATATTACAACCGACGTCGTGCAAGTCGCATAGATACTGGATTCTTTCCAGCCTGGTCACGACTGGACTACAAAAGCGCGGATGCGCCTCGACTCAGACCGAATTCCGCATGTCGAAGCGACGCCAACAGCTTAACAACTGCCTTGCTGAGCTGCAACAGCTCGGAAGCACTCCCGTGCCGCTACGCTTCCACAAACTGCCTCAGTGGCTCGCGAACTACCGCTTACTGCTCACTTCTGCCTGCACAGCTGACATCACTCCTATCTTCTCCAACCAAATCCAACGTCTATTAAAGCAGTTGGCTGACCTGATCGGAAAGCGAACAGTCTTTACGCCTGAAGCTATAGAGCATATTATGTATGTCGCGTTGGGGCCGGCACCCACCCCTGGGCATATCGATTCCCTGTCCGCCTGTCGTCCACTGGCATTCACCGTTGGAAGCTTCGCGGCCAGGTTTAGACGGGATGATAAGTTCGTCTCGTGGGATTGCATTAAGAGTCAACTCTTGACCAATCCACCCCCTGAACAGTGCGAGTCGATGCTCACAGACAGCAGGTCAGCTTCGCTGATCAAGATAATGGATTTGTGTACATTCGCCTCTGTGGACCCCTCTAGCGCGGCTGCACGCTTGCACGAATGGTTTATCATGGATCTCGAGTGCTTTCTTGGCACGACATCCAGCTTGGAGGAGAGGACCGCATTCGTTGAAGGTTTTCTTGAGGTGTTAGCCTGCTTTCAGATGCCTGAATGTCACGCTCCGAACAGTTACCTGTACGAGTTGTTCACATTGTCGTTCCTCTGTCTGGAGCAGGTTCATCGTCGGACATGGAAGTCGACCTGCCCAATGGTTGGATGGCGAGGGATTTCCGTAGCCGTGGCGGCTAACGGTATGGAGGGTACTGTGATGTTCACGCCTAAGACGGAGTTTCATGTGCAGCAGTCCCTAAAGACCACAATGGAGACTGGACTGAAGTTCGGTGCTATGATTTCACTTGATGTGCAACAGGGCATGATCATTCCTGCCATTCCTAAGGACCTTCCTGAACCTGGGCGTTTCATTGTGGAAAACGGATTGCTGGGTCTGCTGACAGGGTTTGATTGGCTGAATCCAGACGGCTGCCTGGATGTTTCTCTGTCTCCCTCAGTCGCGAGCATGCCACATTCCCTCGAATCATTGGTGAAACGAGCCACGAAGGAGTACCAGAAGGCAACTCGTCTGGTGAATCAGACCCTGAGACTGGTAACGGAGCTCGCTGTTGAGGAGGGCATTCAGCTATCCGAGGAGGAAAATACCCGTCTTCTGGAGGACATCGCCGCCTCCGACAGTAAAGGGGCGATGTCTCGAGCCTGGGAGAGCAGTCCCATCAAGGGGAGTGTGCCCCCTATGATAGTCCAATTGACATCGCAGCCTCCTCTACCCGATCTACGCAAGTCGTCAGAAGCAGATCCTATGGTTGACTACATACGTGCCGCAGTGACCCAAAACCCCGGCCAGGTGGACACCTACGCGCTGCTCTTCCTCGCTGGCGAGGCCCTCCTAGGCTATTTCCGCGGTGCCTCCTTGGAGGACACCATTGATCGCGACAGGGCCGCGACTTCTATGGATACGAGTCTAGCTGACCTGGCAGAGAGGTTGCCGGAGGGCAGCTCCATCATGATTGAGCGCCTGGCCCTCCATGCAATGCGCTCAGTGCGTCAACCGTCAACGATTTTCGCGAAGAATTCGTTGAAAGAGCTGTACGAGGTCGTGGCACCGCACTTGGGACTTAAAGCGAGTTTACCCTCCAAAAACAGACCCACTCCGCTCCGTTCCCTGGCGCTTGTGCCAGAGCCTGCCCATTCACAGCCTGCCCGCCGACGACATGTCAAGAAACCCATAAAGCGGCGGAATAGAGTCGTCAATTGTCCTGCGAACCGGTGCGTTCAGTCGGAATCATTGTTGGACGAACTCTCTCTTCGCACAGATTCGCCGCCATTGCATTCTCACACATCCAGCATCACGCCTGGCTTACGCTGTCCCCCTCCTTCTGGGATACGCCTGCGGAGGGCGTTTGAGTTCGTGTTTGAACGACAGCCATTGAGTGTAGGGACGCTCTCTGCGCAGTGCACATGACTGATTCTGGAAATGCGTCAGTGTATGATTCTGATTGCGCTTTTTTTCTTCCGGTGCTAATACAACCTGTTTACAGCCTTTTGGTGGTGAGCGATGGATGCAAAACATTTTGAGGAGCAAACTTTGATCAGCTCGTTTTGTACCTGTCTGCCCAACCACATGTTGTCGTAGGAATGTGGTTAGCTTCAAAGATCGGGAGAATTATGCACTGGCCCTGGTAGATTAGATGTCTCAGAAGAATCGGTTTACTTCGTGTTCCAGACAGGTTGTGCAGCAATCGCTTATCGCATCCCACGTTCACGATAGCATCACCATCATGAATACAATTAGGAAAAGCACGGCGCATACGGCAGCGACTATTCCTATTTTCTTGAACCCAGCTCCCAGACTATTTCCCAGCTCTCGCATGTTCTCCTGAAGCGACTCCCAGTCGACGTAGGTCCGGTTTTCGTAGACGGGCTCGACCCAGGGGTCTCGATTAGGCTCCTCGCGGCCTGGTTTGGTACGCTGGTTGGCACCCACCTTTGCCCACAGGCTTCCCGGTGGCCATGGCGTCAGGCACCACGGTCAGCGACAGTTCCAGTTCCGGCGATTTCTTAGTCTGCTCCATGCTCGTGAGCTTAACCCAGTAAGGGGGAACAACAAGCGTCATGTTGTTCTTGGCTTTCTGCCGGGCCCGATTCAGGTGGAAGGAGAGGTCCAGCTGGGACTCACATAGCAGCTTGCTCGGCCCCAGAACGCCGTAGTCGTATACCTGCACCGTCAGTGTGTTGTTCTCACTCGGTATCGTGACCGCCCATTTGAACCGCCAGTTGAAGCGACCTGGAAGGCTGTTAGCGGATATTGGCTGACGGAGGCCGGAATTGCCGATTCTCAAACGTCATACTGACTGGGTGCCATTTGGTGTTAATGCGGCGTCCAGTTTAACTGGTAGAAAGCGACGCATAGTTTTCCTGATCGCTGTGTTGACTGGCGTATCGCTGACTTCTGTCACTCTATACAGCCACTTGGTCGGCATCCATAACCAGCGGGTCACCGCACAGGTGGAGACAGAAAGCAGCGAGCGCTTCTTCGAACAGCGGAGACAAGCGGTATGCTCTTCCAAAGGCGCCGAATTCCGTTATGAGTCTTGGCGTCACCGCGGAGTCCCAGGAAGGAAGCTCGAGATCTCACCCAATCTATTCAATAATGTCATTGCTGACTACTGCACGCCTTCTGATGTTGGAAAGATCCAGTCGGACAGAGTGGTGGCAGTCACAGCGATGGATGCAAAATATTTTGAGGAGGCTCAAGATTTGATCAGATCGTTCCGTACCTGTCTGCCCAACCACATGTTGGTTATGGTGGGCATGGATCTACCGGAAGACTTGGCAGAGAAGCTCAAGCGGATGTGCAACGTGCGATACGTTAACTTTGACTTCGAGAAGTACCCCGACTACGTCCACTTCATACTTGAGTACCGCTTTAAACCGCTGGTAGTTCACAACGTCCTCTTCGACAAGTGGAATGTGGTTGGCTTCAAACCTGATGCTGTTTTTTGGGTGGATGCCTCTGTTCGATTTCTCTGTCGCACCCAAGATCGGCAGAACCGCAAGGTAAGCGCCGCCAAAGACTTTAGCAATCGCTGGACACGCGCACTGGCCGAGGTAGACCAGATAGGGGTCGGCTGGTGCCACCAGGAGAAGTGGATCGCGTACTACTTCATCCCCAACTCCATGCTGAAGTACCTCCCCACCACATTCAGCGATCAGAATCAGCCTATGCCAGGATCGGGTTCGGTGATAATTTCCAGATCACAGCCGCATCTGGATTCGAT